>NW_007258435.1:433245-492151 GCF_000164805.1 Carlito syrichta | reverse complement strand
TTCGACCTCATCTCTACAATAAATCAAAAAAATCAGCCGGGTGTGGTAGCACATGCCTGTAATTCCGGCTACTCGGAAGGCTGAGGCGGAAGGATCGCCGGAGCCCAGCAGGTGAGGCTGTGGTGGCCGGGAGCGGCCACTGCACTCCAGTCTGGGTGACAGAGTGAGACTCCAACTCAAAAAAAACCCTCCAAAAAACCACACTGAGATACCACCTAATTCCAGTCAGGATGACCATCATCAATAACTCAAAAAACAGCAGATGATGGAGAGGATGTGGCGAAAATGGAACACTTCTACACTGTTGGTAGGAGTGTAAACTAATACAGCCTCTGTGAAAAACTGTGTGATGATTCCTAAAATATCTAAAAATCTATCTCCCATGCGAGACCCCACTATCCCCCTATTGGGTATATACCCAGAGGAGCTCAAATCATTCTATGAAAAGGGTACCTGCACACGCATGTTTATTGCAGCATTATTTACAATAACAAAAACATGGAACCAATAGTGCTGCCCATTGAAAGAGGACTGATATGGTACATATACATGATAAGAGTATTACGCAGTCATAAAGATGGACAAAATTATGAACTTCACAGCAACTTGGATGGACTTAGAGGCTATAATACTGAGTGATCTATCAAAGAAATAAAGAACCAAGTATCACATATTCTCACTCATAAGTGAACCTTGAACAACTATCGTAATAGTGTAAGAAAGGGATTGGCAGTAGTGGGAAACTGCTGGGGGCGGCACACCTCATCAGCAAGGGTACCTGCATAATGAACATTTGCCTACCTAACACTGAATTGTACTCCACATATTTAAAATAAAAACATTTCTTAAAAAAATATATATCATATACTGTTGAGGAAAGAAGTTGCCCATACAAGTCTATGATATCATAGTAGGCACATATGAAGACATGTTCCTTAACATGACTGTAAGTTAAGATTCATAAAGTGGTTTCAAAATCTGACTGACTTAACTTCGAGAAGAAAGAGAACGTTTATGAGACACTGTAGTTATAAATCTGGTTCTCTTAGGGTGGGATTGAATCAAGACCAAATGTTTGCCCATCATTTTGTTAAAGTAGACATTTTCATATATTACCTGAATAGATACTAACATGGCTTCATTTATTTGATTGTAATCAGTGAAATGATTGAATTGAGTAAAAAATTTCTTATTGGGTTCACATGGAGTACCAGTACACAGGAGGGCAGAGGACAATGCCCTCCATCTCTCAAATTGCTATTTTATTTTCACTTTGTCATCCTTGGCTCATTAAATAAAAGTGAGTTCTCTTAGTTGCAGTAAACTAAGAAGGTAAACTAAGAAGTAAACTAAGAAGGTAAACATTAAAATTTCCATTTTAATGTTTACCCCAAATGCTAGATTCATTTACCTTCTTCAGAATGTCTTAAAATGGAGGCCACAAATCTTCTAGTGAGGAGCCAGTAGTGATGAGCTGAATCTGCCACTAGATGTCGTCGAATTTTCAGAGAAATGGCTATAAAGATCATTTCAGTAAAAGCTGGCTTCAAACTCCAGATTTTTGTGTGCTTTTTCATGGCATCTTTGGAGTAAGTAATAACACTATCATTCATCTTAACACATTTGCCCTATTTAGATTTTAGAATTTATTTTGCCTTATCTAGGCCGCTGCATTGTGAACTGGTGCTTACAATGCATGAATGGTACTTTTCATAATGCAATACTGATCTCGTCTTCACTTAAAAGATGTGAAAACTATTCAGAAGCACAAAACAATATATATTTAATAGCCTTTCCATTACAGAAAGCTAATAAAAATTCCAACATGAATAGATTTTGCTTAGGAAATTACATTTCCATTTCTCTTGGGAAAAACGGGTGCTTTATTTTTTATGTTCCTTTGTAAATGACTACAAAATCGCACAACTTCTGTGCATACTGGAGTTGTGCAGCAATTTTATCAACTTTTAAAAAAAGTGCTACTAAATTATTGTTATCAATTATAAACTTTCCGGTATGAACTCCTGATATTGTGTTAGTCATACTTTACCAACGGGCTGTACATGCATCTGTTTTCTACCAAAAAAAAGTAAGATTAAATATAAGAAAAGATAATCAGTGAAGCATAAAAATCTCTCACTTGCATATTTAATAATTTATGAACACAGCAGGCATAATAGTTATCTAGTCACATTTCTAAATAATAAGCTTTCAAAATCAAGCCAAATGTGATGTTATTAGAAACTGATGTATGGTCCTCATTTATGTGTTTTGAAAATATTATTAAGTGGAGCTTCTTCGAAGGTACTGATGCCTAGAACTGAAAATCTTATTTTCTTTCTTTCTTTCTTTTTTGAGAAAGCTAGATTTATTGAGAGGACAGAAAAGCTCCCAGAGTGCAAGGGAACCCAAGGGGGTTGCCCGAAAATCTTATTTTCTATTGAGTTCATACATTCCATATTTCTGTTCATTTCTCTGGTAGAAATGAGAAACTTGCAGATTTAACATGGAAAGGTCCTTTTTCAATACCATTGATCTATCAGATCCATTCCATTTACACAGTGTTCCCTGAATGGGAAATTTTTCTTCTGGAATAGCCAATTCCCTGCTATTAGAAACTCTATAATGCCAACTCAAGGCAGGGATACTTATGCATGATTAGTGACCTTTGATTCTTCACAACTGTTAGCAAAGCTGATTAAACTTCCATTAAATTAAACTCTGATCCAGGTCTACCCTGGAACTTCTTGTCCTACGGAGCTTCTTCTGTGATGCTGAGATAAGTGGGTACTTCTTCCCTACTGTGTCCAGGTCAGAACAGTCACTGAGGTTGTTCACTGTTAAAAGAAAAATATGTAAGGATAAAAATGTTCACCCATAACAAGAGATAAAGGGGTGACAGATAAAGGTTTGAAAATGAGCAAAGATGATCAAGAACACTACACTATACTGAGTGGGTGATACTGTGTCATTATTCCCTTGGTATTATGGGTGCCAGGAACAGAGAAAAGGTTGGATAAACATTTAATGAATTAAATTATGAGAAAGATTTGTGCACATGGAAGTATTTTTGCTACTCTATGAGGTCTATGTTCTTGCCTATACAAAATTTACTGTCTTTTGAATAAGAAATTCATAATGGTGTAGTCAGGGTGCTGTGTTTGAGTATCTCCCAGGGTAGTTAAGTTTTGGTGATTGTTGGTTGGTCATATTCTCTTGCCTAGTCTATCTTAATTGGTTGCATTGGTCACAGACTTGGGGCTGGAATTAGGGTATCATTCTAGTTCATCTGACAAAAAGTTAAAGAGAAAAGGCCTCAGAAGGAGAAAAGGGCTTTTCACTTGTATGAAAATTATGATTAAAGATGCAAATACTAGACTAGAAACAGATTAAAGTTTAGATACCTACCATATAGAAATTAAAACCATGACTTTTGCCTCTCTGTTACATTCTTCTGTCATGATTGTTGAACATCTCTTGCATATATAAGGGATATAATGCCATGTGGTCATTATTCTCCCACAATCACATCACACCTACTGTAGTTACATGTAATTGCTCTGAAAGTCTATTTCATGTGAGAAAACTTCTGTTTACATTTGCACTTCTGCTCCAGAATGGAGACTTCAGAAAATTGATTGTCTAATTCAAATATCATTGTACCGTAGATCTGACTCTAGAAAATTAAATACAATTAAATTAAAAAATATTGAGTTAGAAAAGGAGAGACGTCTGTTTAGTAAATCCAAGGATAACCTTAGAGGTACTTTTCCAGACATCTATGTATGAGATGATACGAAGATGGCTTTCATTCAAACCAGTAGGCGGGCAACACTTAGGCAGTATTCCATCATCCTCATTCACACTTGGACAGAATATCTCTGCTACATCGTCTTCACATCTGAAAGCAAAATATGTAACTGGGCTGTTGGTAGAGACTGTTTTGAGACCTGGCTCTCTTAATTACAACTTGAATAATCATTGCAATATACTTAACCTCATTATTATCAACTTTTTTTCATCTGGTGTAAACTGGGGGGTAATAATATTACCTGGCTCTGAGTTGTGTTGTTAAGTTTAAATGAATTAATACATTTATTTAGAACAGTACCTCACATATAATAATGTACAATAAATACTGTTTCTTGCTATTATTACTGTTATTATATTGGATTTCTGCCTTCTCACTCCTTTGAAAAATGAAGCAATTTTCTTCAGCCAAGAAATTTTGAAACCTACCAATCTAGACTATTAATATATGAAAATTTTCTTTTCTCTACTCTAAGCATTTTGCCTGCTAAATTGGAATGGGTTCTGCAGACCAGAGCAATGAAGTACTTGGGTCAGTGCTCAGTGAACCCTGATGAATTGTTCTTTGATGAGCTGTCATTTTCTATTCTTAAAAGAGGCATAAAGAATTTATAACAATATCCTAGTTGCATTATCATTAGGATGGTGTGTTTATGCTAATTTCTACTGCCAATCCTAATTACCAGTGGTTAAATTCGTTAAAAAATAATTTTCTTCCAGACTCTTGTCTGATTCACCTTGCTTCCTGAAATATCTCAATTTCCTTTTGGTTCACTTGCCAAAAGTATCAAATGATTTATTCACCAAACAGTGTAAATCAGAGGCACTTTTACTTATTCACCAGTTATTGAGTGCTTCTGTGTGCTTTGTGGGTATCCAAACATTTCCCATAGAATCTTAGAGGTCATCTAGTCCAACAGACCACATATTATGAGTTATTTTTATATGTTCAGTGACAGGTGGTTTTCTGTCTGTTACTTGAAGGCTAGATTTTTGCCTGGGAATAGCTTATGTTGTAGCTGCTGAGACATTATATAGAGTTAACAGTAAAGTTACAAAGCTTTCACATATTTCAATCTGGTAACTGAAGCACATGGATATTACTTACTTGCCCAAGTCACAAGCTAAGGATTGAGAAAAGAATTTAGATGCCCTGACTCTAAAACACAACTTTATCATTATACCACTTTGCTCAGAGCCTCTTACTCTTATAAAAAGTGTAATAAATAGTGGTTAGATGTTTAGATAGGCTACACAACTAGACAGTGTAATAAGAAGAATATTTCTTTTGTCAGAAGTCATGGGTAAGAGATCAGGCTTTGCCACTGAACAGTTATGTTAGATTCAGTCAAAATTGTAGAAGGCTATATCTTTTCAGTAGAAGGAAGGAAAAGTGCCTAGAACACAGTTGATAGATCCAGTAGAATTAACATTTCAGGACTGAAAAAATTGTAAACGTCCTATTCTCAGGTGTTCTGGCATTGAACCTTCATATTATAATGATTTTATAATGAGAAAAATTATTTTTTAACCTCATTCAAGAAAAGAGTAGGGTATACTGCTTCTTTGTGGAAGTTTGTGACACTCATGGTTTTTGTTTTCAAAGCTGAAACCCAAGGGGATTTGAAGAGACAGATTTTTTCCCAAGTTAAAGGAAACTATTAGAGAATACATGAGGAACAAAGAAAAGTTTGTGGAATAGTGAACAAAATTAGATATTTACACCATTTTACTATTTCATCTTGGGGAGAAGTTTAAGGAAAAGTCTCTGATGATATTGCGCTGCAGATAAAAGGTAAAATGAAGAGGGAAACAATTTGTGAACTATAAAAGGATTAAATCGATTCTAGAGGCTTAACAGTGCTAGGCAAAGAGCATAAGTGATGTTCTGGTAAAATCAACCAAGGAATTACGACTTCATGTGGTCTTTCCTTCCACTTATGTCTGAAAGGGACTTTACACCTAAAAAAAAAAACAACCAAAATAAACAGTTGCACTTCCTCACCTATCAAGTTGGCTGGGAACTATAGTGTTTTCTTGTGTGAATTCTCTTCTTATCCTTTGTTATTGTCCTGAAACTTTGGGACTGCTTAGAGATGAAAAGAAAATGAAGTCACTGAAATATCCATCATCTTGACATGCCTTATTCTTTAGATGCTTGTTCTTTTTACATCCTATTCTTGGATTATGGGACTCTTTCGTCAATCCAAAAGGTTCAGAGCAGATCTAAATTCTTTAAAGTTTTGTGTGATCATGGGTTGCAGTACCGTTCCTAATTCCCAAGCTCACAATTCAGGGGAAATCCTTTTCTTTTCAAACCTCATTCCTTCCAAAGTCCTAAGCTTGTGAAAAGAAAAACCAGGATATTTTGCCATGAACTTCTCCTGAATCAAACATGGAACCTCTTTACTATTTCAATAGCAAAAGAAATAAAATAAAATATAGGGTGAACCACAAATTATATCTGAAATAATCCTTCTCCATATATATCTATATATCTTATCTATACACACATATTTCAAGTGTAGACTGAGAATGGGCAAGTGAAAATCCACCCATACAATCAGTCTTATGAATGTCCATCTGCCTCATTATCACAGAAGGCTTGGCTGGTGAGTTTTTCTGCCCTGGATTGTCCATCAGAGGCCTTTGCCATGTGAGTTGTTTCCAGTTGTTAGGTATTCAGAGTCTCAGCTTCTTCTGCTTGCCAGGAAATCTGTATTCATTTCCCTCTGGGAACCCTGAGCTTATCCCATCTTCATTGTGTTCTTTGTTCCCTGAATTCCAGGCAGCCTATTCCTGGCAAATAACTCCCTTTCCATTTTGGACCAGGGGATGGTGATTTCCTCTTAGTTGTTTCCTATAGTATTACTATTTTTCTCTTTCTTTTCTCCCTGCAATGTCTGGCATCACTTGTCAACCTGCAATCCAAAATTCTCCTACATAAAACTCAACTCACAAAGCATTTTATGAAGTATGCAGGGCTCTGTAAGTGAGCAGGTTTTTTTCTGTATTAAAATAATGATACATACTAAAACTTTGATTTTTCTCAAATAGTTGTATTCAAGGAAAATCAGTTTTAAATGGAGGAGGATAAAACAAGCAAATGATTTTGGATCTTTTAAAAATCTTTGAAAATTAATGGCCCTTGTTCTCTTTTATATTTCTTATGTTAGAGCTACCTGTGACAAAATGGAGTCCAGGGTATTCTGAGTGAATTCTTGGCCCAAGTCCCATCAGAAGATTCAGAAAAGTGTTTTCATTTGACAGTCCACAAAATGGCCACAACTGGCACTGGTAGCTTACACACAAGTGAACTTAAAATGTTTAAACACTAATACCTCTGAGCTGATGGGGAGACTTGCTTTTAGCTATAATTTGAATCATAAAGTTATGTTTTCTGCCCAAAAGAATGAGATCAGGTCCTCCCATTATCAGATGGTGATTGCAGAATACAGAATCAAATGGCCAGGCTGTGTTGCAGATGTGGATCATGCACATGTAAGAAAGCCCTCATCTTAATACCTGGTTGAATGAATACATATTGCATAATTCCATTAACATGAAATTCAGGTACAGGCTAAAACAATCTCTGGTAATAAAAATTAAAACAGAGACTGATTATGGTTGGTAGGGAGTGACTTAAAGGGACAGAGAGGCCTTTTGGGGGGATGATGATATTTTATATCTTGATTGAGCAATGAGGTACACAGTTGAAAATTTTGTCAAAATTCAATAAAGTGTACATTTCACTGTATGTCCATTTTACCTAACCCCAAACCACAACTTGTTCTTTCTAGACCAGATTATGCTGTTTCAGGTCTCAGTGAGTTTGCTCACGCTCTCTGCTGGGAATCCTCATCTCCACCTCCAATAACGTCTCTCTACTTGCTGGAAATCTACTAGTTTATGAAACTTAGGGAGTTGTCCCTCTATGAAGTATTTCTTGACATTATTTCCCAGCACCAGTGTGGCAAATTCACTCTGCTCTTTGTGTTCTCTTCATAAGTTCCTTAATTAGAAGATATTGGGAATTTAATCCATACCCCATGAATATATCATCTATAATTGTTGAGTAGTTGTCCATAAATTAGCTATACAGCAAGAGTAACTATTCAACAACTACAGCTAGTAACTGTAGTTTCAGTCATTCTCGGTAAGTTCTTTTCTTGGGAATTTATTTTACTGTCCTCTCATAGTGTGAATCCTCTGGTGTGATTATTTCCCTATACTTACCTTCGCACAGATGCTGCCTGTCTTCTCAGGAGATTGTGTGGTATACTATAAAGGAAAAAGTTTCCCAGAAAGCAGGCTTCCTTTGGGAGCTGTATGACCTTGGGACAGTAACTTAATTTCTCTGAGTTGTAGTTTTCTTTTGTCTGAAATGGGGATATTGACATTATGAGTAAATGCAGAGTTAACAGTTTTTAGTCTAGGAGTTGACCACAATAGGTGTTTCAAAAATATAAGCCCCTATGGCCTACTGGCTGGCCTGATTAGATCATTGTGTTTTACTGGTGTGAGTCCACTGGTGTGGGCTCTGTGATGAGCTGACTGCCCACTACCAGCATGGTTTCAATTGTACTATCTTTGCTGGTCAGATAAATATCAGTGCCAATGGCAATCACAGCTTTTTTCTTGACTATCGAGACAGGTAAAGTTATAGAAAGCCTGGGAATTCTTCAAATCAAACTTTGGCAACAGTTTATTTTTAAAACACATGCATAGCTTTTATAATACGTTCTAGAGCTTTCCTCTTGTGTTACATACTCTCAGGGTAAATGTGCCTGTTTTCCCAACAACTAATCCAGAGTTGCACTTCTGTTACTTTTCCTGAAATAGTACTTCTTATCATAAACTTTTTTTGGTTACTTAAGGCCATGAAGTACTGATAGTATATTCAGATAGGGCAGTTGATAGCACAGCCCAACCTAGGTATCTGCTTTGCCTTTCAGTCACAGCAAAAACAAAACAAAAACCAAAACTTTCCTAAGGGGTAATTTCAGACATATCCCAGGGACTAGGATTCCCCTATGCAAGAATAGTCAAATGAGCATGAGCTATTGTTGGCAACTACATCATCACCATCCTTTCTTAAGTCTGTTGGAGAGAGGACATTTGGTGAACCCCTGGTATCATTGCCCGGGATCATTGCTGTGAAGAAGCAGAGAAAAAAATAATAACATGTATGACAAACATTTTAGTTTTCTTTTTAAGCAGCACACATTGTTAAATGATGGAGACTAAGCTAACTTTTCAACCAATACATAGAACGCAGAGAGGGAACACATTTTTTTCCTCAGATTAATGGAGGACATTAGTAGTCTGGAGCATAACTTGTTAAATGAAAGGAAGAAGAGATATAGAAAGAGAGGAAAATAATGTGCAAGAAGATGAAAGAACGGAAATAGTATAGGATTACTATTTTGTGGATGGAGGAAGTAGAAAGTGAGGGGTCCCACACCTGTCTCCTATGCCTTCTTGAGGAAAGAAAGACAACTCTTGGAAGAAGACACTTCTTGCAGTGTCTCCTTAGTTATACTGTCAGTTTAGAATACTGGGCAGGGAGGAGTGTAAGGAGCAGCTCTGCAGAAGAAGGGGAGAAAAAAGGCCAAAAAACCCCCTAGCTATCTTTATAGTCAAAGTCTGGGAAGGAGGGTGGTAGACTATGAGAAAAAGTTGAACCTGTTACTTTAAGTTAAATCTGCAAATGCCTCTGTAATCATTCACAGGGAACTTTGGAAGATTGCATATTTGAATTGGCAGCACAATGAGGAATAGTTCTCTTTAAGGCACCATTCTGTAAGAAGGGCTTCTTGTCTGGTCTGTCCAGCTCCTGATCCAGAGCTATAGCTGCTGCAGACACTTACAATCACATGACAAAAATATCCAGTTAGGCACACTAGCATGTCTAGGCTTTAAAAAGGGCAACATTAAATATGACTAAGTGAGAAGCTGAATCCATATATTTGTATATATAATTTATATACATAAAATATATATATACAATATATTATAGTATTTATTTGTTTATATTGCATACATACAATATAATTTATATAGAGAGTATTTATTTAATGTAATGCCTAATAAACAAAATTTAATATATACATATACATAAAATTTAATATCTACTATGACTCACAGAATGGTTCTGGTATTATTAACTGAGGAATTGAACACTAAGGGAATGTTCTCTTCTGAATCTATTGTGAGTCTTCAAAATTTTTGTGTGTGATGATCCTCTTCTGTGTTCTACATGATTCTTTTTCATAATGTGCTTTCCTTCTTTGAATCAGTATTAATTGGTGAAAAATTTCAACTGTTTTATTTGTGATTAATAAAAATTAAAAAATTGCAGACAATCAGTTCTCAAGTTACTGTTTTATATGTTTCATGTGAGGGACCTCTTAACAATAACACTAATTGGAAACATTTATCTATTCTACACTCTCTATGTGTGTGAACAACTTAGTCTTCACAAAAACTCCACGAGGTAAAAGCTATTGCTATCTCTGTTTTATTGTTGGGAAATTTAGGCACACAGTAACTTGCTCAAGGTCTCTATGCTGGTCATTGATAGAAGGGTTTTAGCCTAGGCATTGTGAATCTAGAGCTTGTGCCCTTAACCACCATATACTGCCTCTTAAAAGTTTCCCAGTGAGTGGGTTGCCTGAGCCCGCGGTTTCGAAACCCGCCTGGGCAACGAGACCTCATCTCTACAATAAATCAAAAAATCAGCCGGGCGTGGTAGCGCGTGTCTGTAATTCCGGCTACTTGGAAGGCTGAGGCGGAAGGATCGCCGGAGCCCAGCAGGTCGAGGCTGTGGTGGCTGGGAGCGGCCACTGCACTCCAGTCTGGGCGACAGAGTGAGACTCCAACTCAAAAAAAAAAAAAAAAGTTTCCCGGGTGTGATAGCGCGCGCCTGTAGTTCCAGCTACTTGGAAGGCTGAGGCGGAAAGATCGCTGGAGCCCAGCAGGCAAGGCTGCGGTGGCCGGGAGCGGACACTTCACTCCAGTCTGGGCGACCGAGTGAGACTCCAACTCAAAAAAAAAAAAAAAAAAAAAAAAAAAGTTTCCCTCTTCCTCCAAAGCATCTTTGCAACTTAGCTATTAGTATTATCTGGAATGGTTTCTTTCCTCTACCTAGCCATCAGAAGAATTACATGGATCATCCTGTATTTTGACAACAGATTTAAACTTCAATCAAATTCATACATGATAAAGCAAACTATACTATGCTGAAGTCTTTAAAACAAATTTCATACTATCCAATGCTTCTATAGTCTGCAGTAATTTTGAGATTCAAGTAAGTGGATTTTTATTCTTGCCTGTGTGTGCTACATTAGCTTGAATACACCTGTTATTTGGAACAACAGGATAAGATAAAGTAAAATTTGGCATAGAATATTGGGGTGAGGGGGTGAGTTGAAAGAGCACATCTAGATGTGCTTCCTGAACAACTAGGAAGAGCAATGACGATGGCACCCAACATGAAGATGCTGAAAGAGGGGGAGAACATTCATACATGGGCATGGTGTGAGGTAAAGCTAAGTTTGGCCTCTATCCCATGAGAAATTAAGGAGTGATAGGAGGGAAGATCTAGTGAAGTGAAGTGAGTTTTGAGTCTGACCTTGAAAGAAATGATACGATACAGAGTAATCTGTGTGGGTGGAAATATGAGCAACACTTGGAGGAAAAAATGACCAAGATGTGGGGTACCTATAGTATTTCACCTCATTTTTCACCAGATGTAGCAATTTCTATTATTATGGTTATTGTTTTTTGGCTTCTGAGATAATTTTAACTTATTTTTAGAAATTTTATTACAGCTTTATCTTTATTGTGACCAGATGTGAGCAGACTCCAAGCAATTGGAATTGTCTGGATATATTAGAATGTGGGTTAAGCAGACACATCAGTCAGAGGGAGATTGTGCTTGATTATAAGTGAAAACACAAATGAGAAAAACAAGAAACACATAAAAAACCCTATGAAAATTAATTGCTAATTTATGTATCTATTAAATATAGTTTAAGTTGTTTTAAATGTATATTTCCTATAAAATCACTATCCTGTAAGCTAATGCCATTCATTTTTAGACATTAATTCACCCTTCTCTATGAAAAATAAGGACCTCATAAAGCATCAAAATTATAAGGAACTGAGAAACAAAAGAATCCAAGGCTTGTATTTTTGCAAGTGACAAAGTGAAGCTTCAAAGGCACGAAATGATCTTCCCATAGTCACACAACCAGGTAGCATCAAATCTGATGCTAGACTTTTGATGTCCTGACACTAGGTCATAAAGTGCTTGTTCTCCTAAGACCCTCTTAGGTGGTCTCTTTGGCAGCACTTGGAAGTCAACACCTTAAGAGTCTGGTATTAATTATATCATACCCAAACAGTATGATGCATTTTAAGTCATATAAAAATTTTATGAAATGAAATAAAAAATAAACAAAATTGAACTTTTGTTTTATAACACAGGAGGGAGATTGAAATTAGAGGCAAAGAAAAAGAATTATGGGAGTATTTTAGGGATACTTAAATTTAAAAGAAAAACTTGCTGTATAGTAAACCAAAGATTTTTCATCAGGGAGTGATATGATCAGCATGGTATTCTAGGAAGATTTTTATATCAGTTATATGAATACTGGAAAAATGCCAGTTAAAAACCAAGAGAGGGAAAATGATTCCAGAGGCTCTGTGTACTCTAGACTCGACATGATGGTGAACCTTACAAGGATGGTGGCAAGCCCTGGGTCACTCTTGATTATGACTGGATAAAGGGAATAATGGGGAAAAATGGAAAAATAAATTCCATGGTTCCTAACCAAGGCTTTGTAATCTATGGAGATATAAATAATGCAGCTACGTACTTCTCAACCTTTGTGGTTCTGATTTTGTCTCAGGTCAATCTTTCTTTCCAGTGTGATAATGTGTATTAAATAATAATTAAGAGTTTTTTGGGTGCCAATAAGAAAAAAAAAAGATTTAGGAATTCCTACATGTAAGGAAACCCTTTTTTTTCTTCTTAGATAAGTTGTTTAAGAAGCCGGACAAATAAAATCAACTACTAGTTAATGCTAAGTGTATGTTTTCCTTATAAATAACAAAGGTTAGGCTCAAAAACTAGTAGACTTCCTACTAGGCTTATCCATCTAAAAATGAGTAAATATTAACAACTCAAGGATTATTTGTTTTTGAGTGTGCATTTATTTTTATTTCATCTTTTTTTCCCCTCCTCCTTTTTGTTTCTCTTCCCCAAGCCTGTTGGTACTCTCTAGTTTTCCCTTTGGTATATACATACTACTCTTTCCTTGCTCAGGGTTCTCTTTGCAGATAGAATCCTCTGGTGGGATGAGTGGAAGGGAAACTGATGGTGCCAAACCACCTATCTGAGTGAGAAGAGGAACAAAATAATCATAATTGCTTGCTTTTAGAGAAACTAGAATGGCAGGATTTGTTTATAAGTGTAGACTCTTGCCTCTGTCTACCTCATTCTCCTGCTCCACTTTAGACATTCTGATCTGAAAGACCTGCTATAAAATGTAAAAGATTCAAGATTATTGCTGTTTTTTTTTTTTTTTTTTGCATTCCCAGATTATATGAGTCTCAGCCTTTACCTTGTGAACTCCAACTGTACAGGCTGAAGGTTCTGTGTCTCCATCGTGTCTCCATTTTGTGCTTCTCTGAACTCCAGACTTAAATATCCAACTGCCTATTCAACATCACCACTTACATATTCAATAAATATTTTACTTTTAATGTATTCATAACTAAGCTCATCAATTTTCATCCAAAGTCTACTTTCCCTATCGTACTCCTCTAGTCTTCTCCATCTTAGTTATTTGTACATTCATCTGTATAGTTCTTTTGGGACAAAAACAAAACCAAAGAATACTCTGGATTCATTCTTGAACTAGTTTCTTTCACTCACCTCTTACACTTAATTTGTGGATCAACGAACTCCATCTGTATCTTCAAAATAATACCATAACTTCAAAATAATACTCAGGCTTCTAGGCGTAATAAACTGACTTGGAGCTAACTGATCTTCCCAATGAGAGCAACCAGAAAATCTGAATAAATACAGAGAAATGTCTGCTTGAAGTCACTGCATGGTTGCCAAGGCAGGTAGGACTTGAGCTGTCATAATACCAGAGTAAAGGGAATTCCAGAGAAGTGAGACTTACCTTGTAACTCACTTTTCATCTTGAGGCAGTACAGGCCAAGAGGCAGAGAATTGAGCAGAAAGCAGCCATAAGCAGTCTAGTGGTGCTGAGGAGATAAAAATTGGAGTGCAGGGTCTGCCAGATAGACAGGTCCAGACTCTTAGTAGACAACTCTGAAGAAGTGCATGCAAAGAATAAGGGAAAACCAGAGATCAGGTTAGACAAAGATTGAAACCCTTAACCCAATCAACTTAAACTCTGACTGGGATAATCGTTCTGCTCCTGCTCCAACTGCCTTTAAGAAGCCTAAGGAAAGCTCTTTGGAAGAGGACATCACCCTTTTGGCTCTTCTACAATTTTTATGTATAATGTCCTGATACATTCCAAGACAGGACCATGGGGAAAAAATTGACAAACAACCAACCACAGGAGATTCAGATACATGAATTTAAAATGACTAAGATTTATGTTCAAGAAAAATAGATTAAAGAACTTCGTGGAGAACCAAAATCTATAATAAAGAATAAATTGAAATTCAAGAATTGAAAATCATTCTTTCTGTATAGTGACAACTTTTTAAAAATGCTCTCTCTTTTTTTCTTTAAAAATCAAAGGTTTAAAACATTTTATTAGTCATCTCAATGAGCATATTTTTGATTTAGTTTATTCTTTTTAAGGAAACAAGATTTAATTATAATTTTTTTCCCAGTAGGCAGCTATTGGTAACCTAGTAAACCACTCTGGAATTCAGTTATTATATCTGAAAAATGCAGGTTATAGATTAAATTAATATTATTGAATTCCAGTAAAATGTTTGGGTTGTGAAGAGAACAACTATGTGGAGATTTGCCATAGGCAGGTAAAAATTCACACCTGGGATTATGAGAACAGTCTAGGTTATAGTTATACGGTAGGGGGCTCATTTGTTGAAAACAAGAGGGTACAAAGGATTACCAAAAAAGAAAGTGAAGAGACAAACGGGATAGGAAAGCAGACCTCCAAATCTGTGCCTTTAAAATTAACTTTATCAATCAATTCCAAAGCTGAATCACCAGCTAAACTACTAACAAGGCAGGAAAATAGAGTGCTATGGGAAATTACTGATCAACGGGCACAAAGTTTCAGTTAAACAAGACAAATAAGCTCTAGAGTTCCTCCATACAACATTGTACCATAGTCAATAGTAATTTACACTTAAAAACTGTCAAAAGGCTAAATCTTATGTTCATATAAATGTTTACCACAATAAAACTAAAAATTTTTAAAGAATGCCTTTATTAAAAAGAAAAAAATTCCACGCATTCTTCCTATGCAAAAATAAAACAATTTACTTTTTTCCTAAATAATTTTCTCCTTTTCCAAACCTTTTCCTACATAAATATGGAGGAAAACATGGCCTTTGATGATACAGTGAAAAGCTAGGATTATGTAGTATTTTTCTATGGGATCAATTAACTTAAGGACAAAGGTATCACAGTGGCCTGAATTGTAGATGACTCTAAGGAACTTGGTGACACCAGGGCGTAGGAAGATTTCCATGAGCCTGTGATTTTTAAGCAGGTATTGGATTTCCTGGAAAATAAGTAAAACCATCTAAAGGTATATATTTATCACAACTGAAATATTTTCAGATCTTTTGTTTTAGTCCATTCACAACTGTGTCTTGTCCAAGATTGAATGCTTTTAATTTCTTGAGCAGATCGACCATAAATACTATGCGAACTTGATGACATGTTAGTCAATGGCCTATAATCTTAAATTGAAAACTGTGCTGATCTGGCATGCTGTGTAAGAAATTTTCATCTCTCTAGGATTATCAAAACCCTGACAAGCTTTTAAAAAATTGTTGAAATTAACTGCGACACTTACCTTAGTATACACATTGCCTCATAATTTACAATGTATTTGCCATGCTGAAAGATTGATTTTAGATAGGTCTGGCTTGTCTGGCTAGGGAAAAATATTGTCATTCTGTTTTATGTAATAAAGCAAGATTCCACAAGACACATTCAGTTAAAATGAAGCAAAAACTGCAATGTTTGAGAATGATAATGCTTTGTGTTATCTGGATTTATTGATCAAAATAAAATCAGTGTTCCATTTCAAGTCTGCCTGCAGCAGCATGCTCTTTTCAACAGCCACACTTTTTTGAAAAGCTTCCCAGTGTACCCTTCCACCTCCTTTGAGCACCAAAAAGACAAAAACAAAAACAAAAAAAACCTTGCAGAATTGCATACTAACTGGAAGATTATTGAGTTGCTTTCTATAACATTAAGTTAGAAAGTGAGCCACTGAATTGAAAACTCATAGGTAAGAGAACTTTTGAAAAGTGCTTTGTTAATGCCTGAAATTACAAGAAATTTCCATTCAATTCAACAGGTTAGATTTGAATAACACCTAATTTTACATTAAAATTTGTAGTCCAAGAGACTATGTAAAATACTCTTCCATACAGACTCTTAAAATCTTTTCTTTGTGAGAAATTATGTAAATAAGGCATTAATTTTTAACTCAACAAAACAAAAGAGAAAACTCAAAGAGAGAAAAGAAAATGGTAGAAAATGGTATCTATTCCAGTTATCTACTGTTGCAAACTACCCCAAAACTTAATGGCTAAAAGAACAACTCTTTTACTTCCTCTCAAAATTATATGCGTCAGTAATTCTGGCAAAGTTTGGCTGGGTGATCCTCATGATGCTGACTGAAATTATTCAGTGGTATTCAGGTGGCAGATGGCCTGGTCTAGAGGTTCCCAGATGTTTTCAATTGCATATCTGGCATCTTGACATGGATGGTTGGAATACTTGGCTCACAGGGCTTCTGCCTGTTGCTGAGATTAGTTGCAAAGAACTTGCAATAATCTTTTGCACTGTGTCAGTTTGGATTCTTCAAGAAGCCAAAATAGAGATTAGATATGAGATTTACTGAGGAGGAAACACCTGTGAAGGATAAAGGAAGGAACAGGAGTAGTTAGAAAGAATCTTCAAACCACAATGTACATCTGGTATCTGTGAAAGAAAAGAGGGAAAAAAGGAGTAGGTAGGAAAAAGTCCAGCGTTCAATGGGATTCTGGCTAAGTCTCAGTTCTGAGTAAAAACTGTCCATTAGTGGTGTCTAGTGGCAGACAGAGATGGACTGGACCTAGCATGCCCACTGTGCTGAGTCATTGGCAGGAGGCAGCAGGAAGCAGACAGAGGAAAATGTTGTCCGATGGATCCAAAGAAAGTAGATCTGGAACCCTCAACCAGCTGTTTCCCGTAGTAGGTTCTGTTGAATGGAAGTGAAGCACCTCTGTGACTGCCATATTTACCTAGGCAATCAATGCATAAATAAAACTGGGAAGACAGATATGGCAATAAAATGAGTAACTGGGTCATAATAATAAGAAACAACAATGTCTGAATTATTTCATATGGATGAATAACAGAGAAGAACCATTGTCTTGATCAGCTAGCCTGGAGGGAGTCTAAGAAGTTATGTTTATGTTCTCCTTGACCAAAGAGAAAACAACTGTAGTCTGGCTGCAAGCACTCAAGTCTTTGCCAGATTGATCTCCTGGGCCATTTCTGATTCATTGCATAACATTCTTACTTTTACCTCTCCATAGCTCATTAGCCTGTCAGGGGCTAAATGCGGGTTGGGAACTTTGTTGAGATGCTTGGGGAATAGTGTTGTTATTGCTCCATTGAAATTGAAAAAAAAAACCCCAAAAAACTGAATGTAAGCCATGATACCGTAGTGTGTGCCATTATGCAAAATCACTAGGGCTAGAACAATCCTATTTGACTTACAAATTATGCCTAGAAGAAATGTGAAAAATAAAGTTTCTAGGGGCTGGAATGTTAATTTTCTGCTTTGGCTCTTGGACTGGAACTGTCCAAATGACTTCCAGGACTGGAGTTCCTTTTATTTTCCACCTTTGAGTGCTTTTACATTTCTTCTACACCGTCAAGGGAAGCATGCCAGCATGTCGTCATGGACTAAAATGGTTTATCCTCTGTTGTCCTCAGTAGTGACAGACTCTTTTGCCTAAGGTCATAAAGAGAAGACAAATAAGAATTTGTCTTTGATTCTTGACCTGAAATGGAAAACGATTTCTGTCAATTCTTAAGAGCAGGAGTCATTAGTCTCATCTGGACAATTTATTAAAGAAGCAGATGTCACGGCTTTAGCCCTAGAGATGCTGGCTAAGTAGATATGGGATAGGGCCTGAGGCTTCTTTCTGTATTTTTAAGAAGTTTCACTGCTAAGTCTGGTGCACAGTAAACTTTAAGAATGATTGCTGTCCAACTTAAGTTAGAGAAAGGAAGCAGTTTTAAGAATAATGCTCGGACAACCCCCTTGGGTCCCCTCCCATTGTGGGAGCTTTTCTGTCCTCTTAATAAATCCTGCCTGAAAAAAAAAATGCTCAATATCTGGTAATCCACAATGCATTATACATTAACTTTGGGCATACAATTTCTCAAATGGTTTCTTTCAACAAATACATCATGAACACCTACTTTGTATTAGGATTTCTTCTAGGAGATGGGAACATCCAAAAAAGATAAGACGTTACCTTTTCCTCAGGCAGTTCATAGTTTGATGGAAGAAATAGGAAAATATACATCATAGGGCCAAATGTATTATAAATAAAAAATTATCTATGGAATAAAAATACATAGAAGGAAGTGAAATAGTCTGAGGATAAAAATGGAGGCTTTACAAAGGAAGTGATATACAAACTGGATTCTGAAGGATGCCTTGATGTATGCTAAGTAGTATTCTATTTAGCAGGAAAAATAATCTAGAAATACTGGTTTGTGTACAGTACAGACATGTATTTGAATAGCCACAAGTAGTATACTTTTGGTGGAATGTAAGATGTAAGGGAAAGAGATATCAGAGATGGGTCTGTAGAGATAGATAAGAACAGATTATGAAAGGTCTTATGTTCCATGCTAAAGATGCGTATTACCTATGTCAGTAGTTTTGAAAGTGTTACTAGGTCAGGAACTTATTTGGATAATTTACCAGAAAGTTTCACATACTTACATATTTAAAAAAATTTGCCTCTGACTTTAGAGGAGTCACAGTCATAGAATCCCTCTTGTAGAAAATGTATAAACAAAGTCACATAATCAGGTTTGTGTTTTAGATTAATTGCTCTTGTTGACATCAGTTTAGCAATTTTACTAGGTGAAGAAAGGTCAGACATGGGCAACCATGTGCTCTGGGAAGATGAGATGAGTCAATGTTGAGACGATTCCTCAACAATGAATGCTGAGAGGCTGCTCAGCTCAGTCTTTTCTACTTGTGTTGATACTGTTCCTTTTGCCAGGATTTGCTTAGAAAGTGGCTGTTGACTCAATTCTGGTCAATAGAAAATAAGGAGATGTCTTCTGGGCCTTGCTGGAAGAATTCCTTAATGAAAACCAAGGAACAAGATGCTCCCTTCTCTGCCTCTGGCCATTCATTGATATGTGAGACTGTGAAACCTAGAGCAGGTGCACCCATCCTGAAGCCACATAGCTACCCAACATTCTGAAGATGCTCTATAAGAAGAACCACATCTTAAAGTAAAATAAAACAAACAAAAAAAAGAATCTTGGTCTTTAGTGATATGATTAGCCATCCTGTAACTTACTATATCTATCTATGTATCTATCTATGTATCTATGTGTCTGTCCATCTATCATCTATCTATTTATCTCTATTAATCATCTATCTATCTATCATTGTCATTTAATTATCTATTATCTGTCTAGTTAATTATGTCTACCTGACTATTTGTTGTATAAAAAACATAACATTTACCATTTTAACCACTGTTAAATGTAGCTTAGTAGTATTAAGTATATTCACATTGCTGTGAAACAGATCTTTCTTTGCAAATCTGAAACTTTATGCCCATTAAACAGCTCTACCTTTCACCTCCCCCTAGGCCCTGAAAAACACCATAACCCTGCAGAGACCATAACCCTGTCTAGAAAGAACACCATACTGAGGAACACAGATTTTTTAAGGAATCAGCAGAGAAAGAGAGTTCCCCAAAGAAGATGGAGAAGTATCTAAGATAGGAGGTAGAAAGAGAATTGGCAGAACACAAGGTCATGAGACCCTTTAGGGATAGGGTTTTGGGGACAGAGTAGCCACCATGCCATTTCCTGTAGGAAGGTCTCTTAAAATATGGTCTAAAAATGTCAATAGTATTTTGTAATTAGGATGCCAAGGATGATGTCAGTAAGACCAGTTTCAGTAGAGTAAGAGTTTAGAAGCCATGGTTGAAGTATGCATAGCAACTTATGAAATAGGAGTTTTCACGGCAACAGAGCAAGCCACATAATGAAATTCCCACTTTTCCAGACTGAGGAAAGGGTCAGACTCATCCTTTTTACACCCAGCTAATATATTTCCCTGTTTTAGCTCTGCACTGTAGAGAGTGCTGTCGCGGACTGGACCAAAAGCAGGAGTTTGAGCTCTGGCTGCCTAAATGAGCATATATACGCTAGGGCAACTTTGGCTGTATGCCAGCTTGTGTTTAGCTTTGTGAGTTCTGTGACCATATGTTCTTTCATACTTACACAAGGGTCTGCAAAGAGATATTGCTTCTTTGAAAAGGTTGACTTTGCCCAGCAGAGGGAACTAATTTCAGTACTGTTCTAGTTTTAGAATTATACATTGTGGGAGACATATCTGGTTCTTTCACTCTCTAGTACTGCTTACAACACAGCCTCGACTGTTTTAAACTCAAAGCAGTGTCATTATTATTATTTATTTATTTGCCTACATCAGTTTAGGTGGAAAAATAGATGAGTAGTATGCAGTGACAAAGGTCACTTTTCTCTCCATAACTTCTCTCTATGTCTACAAAAATGAGCATTTCACCAAAAGGTTACTGTTTGTTTAATTATAACCCCAAGTGGCCAAGATGCCAGTTTAGTGGACTAATACCATTCTATGTAAATTAAAAGAATTTATAGCAGATTCCTGGATATCCTCAGGGCTAACTTTAAACATGACTAGGTTGTAAACTCTCTATGTTTAGCCAAAATGAATTGTTTGTATCTTCTCTTGAGATCAGTGGGTGAAGATTGTCTTAAACACCACAGAATAGGTATATTCAGAAAATAAAAATATACTTATCAAAAAGAAATGATGTTGAAAATAAAATTTGGATGTTAATGAATGTCTCATTTAGTCATTTAATTCATATTCAATGAACAAGCCAAGTATCTATGTGTAAGACACTGAGGCGATGTCTGCTTAAAGAAGTAGTATGATAAAAAAACCAAAAAAACCCTCATTTTTGGGAACTTGAATTTGCATATGTTAGGATGTTTTAGGTGCAAATGGGAATGATATATATAGTTTAGTGGCTCTTCTCTGCTGGAAACTATTTATGTTTTCTCCTAGTATTTAAAATATTTGCTTCCAAATAAGAGTGATTCTTCTGATTGTCAATTAGCATTCAGAAGGCAAGTCTAAAGGTTAAAGTGCCATTAAGAGAAGTTATAAAAATATGTTGAATTACTCAGGAAAAGATAGAATGTCATCTTTAAAATAGTATGTGAAAAAAATCTTTTGGATATGCAGATTGGTTTATAGAATGTTTGTTGCTTTAAGTGAATGAAATAAGTTTTGAAGCAAGTTGAGGCAGTACATATCAATTAAATCCCACAAGGATAGATATTTGTTTATATGACAAAGAAAAGTTTTTGGAGAACAAACCATCCTGGGCTTCTGAATATTTAAATGAGAACATTTCACTGTTCTACCAATATAGCAGTGTTAAATAAAAAGTCAGTGACTATGAACAAAGCTCTTTTGTGTCTCTCTTGCTGATTTGCAGTCAGAGTATATACTGGAATCCAATCTAAGATATTCGTTTATTCATTTGCCTGATTCCCCAAATGTCTCAAATGTAAAATTGCTTGTTGACATTTAGGCTCTGTGGGTTCTTACAGATTTGAGTATTTAATTACCTGCCTGTTCACTTTATTATGAAGTGGTCAGCCCCTGAAGCCAGCAGCTGTAAGCTGATAATCACCTAGGAGGAGAAACTGCTGGTTTCTACCCTGATTGTTTTCATTACTTTTGGTCGCTTAAAAAATAGTAAGTCTCTTTAGGTTATTATTAACAAGAATTTTTGACGGCGAGAAAAGCAGGACATGTGTTTCAATGTTAGAAGTGCCCAGATAGAAGTGAGATGCTATTCACAAATGAATGCACTAATGGGGGGAAGGACTATAATTGGATGTCTTCTTTTGTTTCTCTTCTCTCAAATTCCCAAGGTAACTAATTTAGCCTTTAGAAAGGCTTTTTTTTGGACTATAGGCATTAGTCTCCCCATTTTTAATGTTGTCAACTTATTTAAAAAAGAAAAAAAACACCCCAAAACAGAACAAAACTGCTGAAAGTTTCAAGCTAAATAGGCCTGTGAGTTGATTTCTGTCCGTGGGCCTCCAATTTCCTCCTTCTGCTTTAAAACTTCCTTACGATGTATGCAGGGGTGATTTCTTTCTCTTCTATATTCATATAACAATCATTGTCCATGCAATTCATTTGGAAATTAATCATAACTGCCTCATGACATATTTTCTGTTATATCTTGAGTTGTTTAATTTTTTATGGCTCTGAAATTTTTCATTTGCCTTGAACCTCTAACCAACTGTTAATGTCTTTAATGCAGAAACTGTCTTATGTTTCTTTGTATTTCTCCCAATGCCAAACACAGTGAATCCTCAACTAATTAATGTCGGTTTTGTTTTATTTCATATGGATGCACAGTATTCCAAATCTATACTTACCTTTTCCTTGGAGTGCTAAAATGATGGAAAATGAGATATAATCAGTTTATATTCATGGAGTGATTATTTCTTCCTGCAGATTACTGTAGGGTTAAAAAAACCAAACACACATGAACACTTGCAAGGAAACTCAGTAACTGACTCACAAATGCCTCAGAAGTGCTTCCCACTTTCCTCTTCCCTTCACTTATGAGTCAGTAGATGAAGGAGGAGGAACAGCAGCAACACCATATTAGGAGATTTCCATACCCATCCTTTAATTCTCACAGGTCGGTGGGTGGGAATTATTTTCTCCATTTTAGAGATGGGGAACTGAGATTTACAGAGGTAATGTACAAGGTCACATAGCTTCTATTTATTGTAGCTTGAGTTTTAATTTTGGCCTGTTGGACTTGCAAATCTGGGTGATCTTGCTTTACCAAGCAGCTTCTACCTTACCTGCTCCACAAAGGCAGGTGCTCATAAATGTTCCAGATGAAGGGGTTATGGGACAAATTCAGCACAATGCCAATTTGATGACACAGCTTTGGTGTATCTCTAGCAATTATATCTTCTCTTCCTTTATCATCTTTGCACCTTGTTGGTGTAAGTTTCTTCATGCTCTTCTTGGCTACAAAACCCATATAGCTGCTTCTTAGGCAGGCCTTCCCCAACCAGAGCACCATCCTAAAATCTACTCTAGATCTTTACTTTGCTTCATTTTTACTAAGGCATACATGCCTTGTCCCATTACTGTTTTCTGGTAAGTCTTCTTAGTGGTCATTGATGGATTAATATTATTCATCTAGATAACATTTAGACGACAACATTTAGAAAAAAACAAGTTTTTTGAGGGATTTTGGATGTGATGGAAGGCATAGTGGGAGAGATCCTCAGTTAAGAGTTACTCATTTCCATCTATATATGACAATATCTATGATAGATTTATTTAAAAGTAAAGATGCTTTCTTTATTAGATGCTTATGTGTATTTTTTATTCTTCAACAAATGAAGTCTATGCAAAACAAAGTTTTCAAAGTCATATTTGGTTAAGTAAGTCCCGAAGTAGACTATTTAATTGACTATATGTTATAACATTCTCTTTTTAATAGGTAGCTTGTGGTACCACATTGCCAAACTGAGACATTCATTTAAATAAGGAGGTCATTTGCCAACATCAAGCAGGTACAGTACAGAGCACATTGTGGAGGCATTTCACTTGCTCGATTCTAAATAAATTGTCTCTTAAATAATTACATGGGAAGGCTTTTGTAAGGCAGAGTTAAAATAACTTTATGGGAAGCCAGTAGGCTAAGATGGCTTCAGTGCCCTGGGTTCTTATGTAAACAAAATGAAACTTAAACTTTGCCGATCACAAATGGTCCACTGAACATTAGTTATGCAATCAGGAATTTTCCACTGGGATAATCTAAGTAAGACAGTCGCTCAAACTTTAATCAATCAAATAATTTTTTTTTTCCTCTGCTTCTGCACTCACCCTACAAAACACCTTCCCTTCAAAATCCTCCTTTGGAGCCCCAAACCACTTTCCATTTAATGCTGCCTCATTCATTAATTGCTGTTTTTTAAATAAACTCCTTAAATCTTAAAATTCCTCAGTTTGTCTTCTAACAGCAGTATTTTAAATTAATACTTCTTTTATTTTTGTTATTATTAAAATGTATACATAATAGTTGTACATATTTTGGGGTATATGTAATATTTTGATAACATGCCTACAACATGTAATGATGAAATCAGGGTTATTGGAACATCCATCACCTCAAACATTTATCTTTTCTTTATCTTGAGAATATTCTAATTTTTCTATTTTAGCTATTTTAAACTATTTAATGCAGTATTGTTAGCTAGCCACCCTGCATTACTATCCAACACTAACTCTTACTCCCTCTAACTGTACTTTTGAAACTATTCGTTAACCTCTCTTCATTCCCAGCCTCCACCCCAGCATCTGATAAACAACAATCAATTCTCTACCTTCATGAGATCCAATTTTTTGTTTTTAGATTCAAAGGATACACATGCATATTTATTACATGGAAGTATTGTGTAGTGGTGGGGATTGGGTCTCGAGTGACCCATTTTCCAGATAGTTAACATTGTGCCCATAGGTAGTTTCAGAACCCCAGTCTTCCTCCCCACTTCCCTACTTATTGGTGTTCCCAGTGTCTGTTATTTCCATCTTTGTGACTATTTAGCTCCCACATATGAGTGAGAACATGTGGTGTTTGGTTTACTGTTTCTGAGTCAGTTCACTAAGGATGACGATCTCCAGCTCCATCCATATTGCTGCAAAAGACATGATTTTATTCCTTCTTATGGTTGCATAGTATTCCTTGGTGTATTTATACCACATTTTTTTTATCCAGTCAATTGTGAGTGTGTATCAATATTCTATGATTTTGCTATTGTGAACAATGATGCAATAAACATATGACTGCGGTTATCTTTTCAATATATTGATTTCTTTTCCTTTCGGTAGACCCATAGTAGTTAGATTGCTGGGTCAAATGGTAATTCAATTTTTAGTTCTTTGAGAAATTGCCACTGTTTTCCATAGAGATTGAACTAGTTTACAATCCCACCAATAGTGGATGAATGTTTCTTTCTCTCCACAACTGCGCCAACATCTGTGTTGTTTATTTCTAAAAATGGTCTTTCTGACCGGTATTAGGTGAATCTCATTGTGGCTTTAATTTGCATTTCTCTGATGATTAGTAATGTTGAACATTTTTTCATGTCTATTGGCCACTTGTGTGTCTTCTTTTGAGAAGTATCTATGCATGTCCTTTGCCCACTTTTTGATGGTAATGTGTGTGTGTGTGTGTGTGTGTGTGTGTGTGTGTGTGTGTGTGTGTGTGTGTTTTGAGTAGAGTTCCTTGTAGATTCTGGATATTAGTTCTTTGTCTGAGGCATAATTTGCAATTTTTTTTCCCATTCAGTAGTTTTTCTGTTCACTCTGTTGATTATTTATTTTGCTAGTCAGAAGTTTTTTTAGTTTAATTAAGCTCCATTTGTTGATTTTAGTTTTTGTTGCAATTGCTTTTGGAGTATTCTTCACAAATTCTTTGTGTAGGCCAATGTTCAGCAGAGTGTTTTCTAGGTTTTCTTCTAAAAATTTTATAGTTGCAGGTCTTACATTTAAGTCTTTTATCCCCTTTGAGTTAAATTTTTCATATGGTGTGAGATAGGGGTTCGGTTTCATTCTTCTGCCTATGGACAGTCAATTTTCCCAGCACCATTTATTGAATAGGGTGTCCTTTCCTTATTGTTTATTTTTGTCAGCTTTCTCAAAGATCAGTTGGTTGTAGAAATGTGATTTTATTTCTGGGTTCTTTATTCTGTTCCATTGGTCAATCTTCCTATTCTTGTACCAGTGCCATGCAATTTTACTTACTATAGTCTTATTCTGTTTCATTGGTCAATCTTCCTATTCTTGTACCAGTGCCATGCAGTTTTACTTACTATAGTCTTATACTATAATTTGAAGTCAGGTAGCGTGATGCCTCCACAATTGTTCTCTTTGCTTAGAGTTGCTTAGGCTATTTGGGCTCTTTTTAAAATTCCATATAAACATTAGGATTTTTTATTCTAATTCTGTGAAGAATGAAGTTGGTATTTTGATGGAGATTGCATTGAATCTATAGATTGGGCAGTATGGTCATTTTAGTAATATTGATTCTTTCAATCCATGAACATGTGATGTTTTTACATTCATTTGTGTTGTCTGCAAGTTCTTACATCTGTGTTTTGTAGTTCCTCTTATAGAGGTCTTTTACTTCCTTAGGTATATTCTTAGGTTATTTGTTTATTTATTCATTCATTTATGTATTTTTTGTGGTCAGTGTGAATGGCATCAAGCTCTTGATTTGGTTTTTTGGCTTGAGCATCGTTGGTGTATAGGAATGCTACTGAGTTTTGTACAATGATTATATATGTTGAGACTTTACTGAATTATTTTATCAGGTATAGAATTTCTTGGAGTAGTCTTTAGGATTTTTCAGGTATACAATCATGTCATCCACAAAAGGGGCAGTTTGATTTCCTTCTTGCTGATTTGGATACCATTTATTTCTTTCTTTTGTCAGATTGCTCTTGCTAGGACTTCCAGTACAGTGTTGAATAAGAGTGGTGAGAGTGGACATCCCTGTCTTGTTTGTGTTCCAAGAAGAAATGTTTTTAACTTTTCCTGGTTAAATATAATGTTAACTGTTGGTTTATCATATATGGCTCTTATTATTATGAGATATATTTCTTAAATGTTGGATTTTGCTGAATGCCTTTTCTGCATCCACTGAGATGATAATATGATTTTTAAATTTTTGCTTCTGTTTATATTGTGCATCATATATATCGATTTGCAGATATTGAACTATTCTTGCATCCTTGGACTAAAACTCACTTTGTTGCAATGAATACTTTTTTTGATATGCTGTTGAATTTGGTTTGCTAGTATTTTGTTAAGGATTTTAGCATTTATATTCATCAGGAAAATAGGCCTGTAGTTTTCTTTTTTTGTTGTGGCCTTGCTAATTTTGATGTAAGTGTGATACTCGTTTCATAGAATGAGTTAGAGAGGAGTCCCTTCTCAATTTTCTGAATTGTGGCAGCAGGATTGACACCAGCTCTTCATCATATATCTGATAAAATTCAGCTGTGAATTCATTTGGCCTTGGGCTTTTTATGGTTGGGAGATTTTTTAAATTACTGATTAAATTTCATTGCTTGTTATTGGTCTATTTAGGGTATCTATTTCTTCTTGGTCCAATCTTGGGAAGTTGCATGTTTTCAGGAATTTATCCATTTTCCTCTAGGTTTTTCAGTTTATTTACCATAGAGGTGTTCTTAGTAGTCCCTGCTGACCTTTTTATTTTTGTAGTACCAGTTGTTATGTCCCCTCTGTCATTTCTAATGAATTTATTTGAGATTTCTCTCTCTTTTTTTTCTTGGTTAGTCTAGTTAGTAGTCTGTCAATTTTGTTTGTCTTTTTGAAAAACCAACTTTTTGATTCATTGTTTCTTTGTATTTTTTGCTTGTTTCATTGTCATTAAGTTCTGCTCTGGTTTTTGTTATTTTTTTTCTGCTAGCTTTAGGTTTAGATTGTTCTTGCTTTTCTAGTTCTTTAAGGTACAAGGTTAAGTTGTTGATTTCTCTCTATCTTTTTGATGTAGGGATTTAGTACTATAAACTTTCCTCTCAGAACTCTTTTTGCTGTGTCCCAGAGGTTTTGGTATAATGTGTCACTATTTTCATTTCTTTCAACTAATTTTTAAAAATTTCTTCTTAATTTTATTGTTTACCCAGGGTCATTCAAGAGTGAGTTATTCAGTTTCCATGTAGTTGTGTAGTTGTGGGAGCTCCTCTTAGTGTTGATTTCTAATTTATTTCATCTGTGGACTGAGGAGATACTTGGTATAATTTTGATGTTTTTGAATGTATTGAGACTTGTTTTGTAGACAAGGATATGGTCTATTTGGTGAATGTTCCATGTAGAGATGAGAAGAATGTATTTTGCAGTTGTTGGAAGGATAGTTCTATAGAAGTCTGTTAGGTCCATTTGGTTATAGTCCTGTTTAAGTTCAGTGTTTATTAATTTTCTGCTTTTATTAGATCAAAGTGGAGTGTTCAATCACTCATTATTATAGTATTGCTATCAATATGTTTTTGGAGGGCCAGTGGTGTTTGTTAGATAAATTTGGGTGCTCTGGTATTTGGTGAGTAAATGTTTAAGATGATTAAATCTTATTTAATTTCACCCTTTATCATTAGATAATGTCCTTATTTATTTATTTATTACTGTTTTGGGTTTAAAGTCTGAGTTGTCTGATGTGAAGATGGCTGCTCTTGCTTGGTTTTGTTATCCATTTGCCTAAAACATCTTTTTCATCCATTTACTTTGTGCCTATGACTGTCTTTGGCCAGTGGGTGAGTCTTTTGTAGGCAGTATATATATATTTTTAAATCCAATTTCCCATTTTGATTCTTGTAAGTGGGAAATTTAGCCCATTCAGGGTTAGCATTATTATGTGAGGTTTTGTTCCTGCCATTGTGATGTAAGCTAGCTGACTTGGGGATTCTAATGTGCACTTTCTGTATAGGCATTGTGAGCTTTGAACTAATGTGCTCTTTTGAGATAGCACGAGTTGTTTCATTTTCAAGTTTGGAACTCCTTCGAGCATGTCTTATAGGGCTGGTTTAGTGGCGATGAGTTTGTTTGTCTGGAAAGGACTTTATTTCTCCTTCATTTATAAAACTTAGTTTGGCTGCATACAACATTCTTGGCTGGCAGTTATTTTCTTTAAAGAAGTTAAAAATAAAACCCCGTTATCTTCTGGCTTATAGGGTTTCTTCTGAGAAGTCTGCTGCTAGTTGGGTGTCCTTTCCTTTATAAGTGATTTGGTGCTTCCCTCTTGCTGTTCTTAGGATATTTTTCTTTTACATTGACTTGGGAGAATCTGACAAAAACATGCCTTGGTGAAGTTCTTTTTATAATATACCCTGGATGTCTAGGTTTCTCTCAAGACCAGGAAAGTTTTCTTGAATTACTTCCTTGAATATATTTTTCATACTTTTTTCTTTAACTTCTCCCTCTGGAATGCCTATGATTTGTAGGTTTGTTTGCTTAACATAATCCTATAGTTCTCATAGAGTTTTCTCATTTTTCTTGATTCTGTTTTCTTTGTTTCTGTCTGGCAGGGTTACTTCAAAAAGCATACTTCCATCTCTGAGATTCTTTTGTCTGCTTGTTGTAGCCTACTGTTGTGACTTTGTACTGCATTATATGTCTCCCATGAGTTTTTTAGTTCTGTTTTTTGTTTTTAATTGTTGAACTCTCCTTTCACTTCCTGCAGTTTTCTGCTCATTTTTTTGAATTGGTTTTCAGTTTCATCTTGTATCTCATTGAGTTCCTCTATAATCAGTATTTTGAAATTGTTATCTGACATTTCAATAATTTCATTGTGCTTGATTTCTGTTGTTGAAAAACTGGTGAGCTCCTTGAACGGGTAAGACTTTTTTTTTTTTTTCATACTTTCAGAGTTGTCTTTCTGGTTCTTTCTCATCTGGATGAGCAAATCTGTATGAATACCTTTGATATAGATGACCGTATGTAGTTTTTCCCAGGTGTTGGCTGTAATAGTGATGTAGTGGGGATGTAGGCTGGCCCACTGCTTTCTGTGATGCCAGGGTGGCAGAGGATACAGGAGGCTTAACTTGCTCCTCAGTGGTGTATGCTGGTGTGAGCAAATAATCTGCTGTAATGTATCATTCAGCTTTTATTCTAGCAGGTGATGCCTATAGTTATGGGCTGGCTACTGTCTATGTAAATGGGTATTACCTGATCCTTATTTACTGGAAGTGCTCTGTTGTCTCAGCAGCGAGCTTATCTGTGAAGTACACTGTGGTCTGTGTTCTCAGTTCAGCTCTGTGGAGGAATGAACCAAAATGAGCAGAGGGAACCAAAATGGGCATAGCCAAACCGGGCAGGCTCCACCTACAGGTCCAACAATGTCAGGCATAGACAGCCTTTCTGAGGCTGAGCCTGGTGTGCTGCCTCCAAGTTCCCAGAAGTGTGCCCTGCTGAGGTGTTAGTGGACATCTACTGCCTCAAGTTTTCTGTTCAAGAAAGGGAGGGACGTCTGAATTTCTCATTTAGAAGAGTGTAAACTCCTGGTTCCTAGGGATGTGTCTGGGCATTGAGCAGCACAGTGCCAAGGACTTTGCCTCTCAGGGGAGGGGTTGCTCAGGCTTCTACTCAAGATGACTGGGTACAGTAAGGCATGAAGAACAGGCAGCCTTGTTGTGCATGGATGGTTGCCCAGGGAAGAATGGGGCAATTTAGACTACGAATCTATGTGTGTAGAGATGGGGGCCACCACCTAAGCCTTGGTGCTGGGGAGTACACTTCCCTGTCAGACTTGGGAGCAGGCCTGCAACTCAATGGGCCACAGAGCTCGCCTTGGTTTCAGGCCTCACTACCTGGGAGAGACTATAGGGTCGAGAACTCTCCTGCCACTCTGATTGCTGATTCAGATGCCTAGTGTTGTCCCTCCTGCTGGACTCCCATCAGTTAGACTGCTTTCTCAATTGTGCAGGAGTGGGAAGTTCTCCTTTTCCTCAGTATTACCGGGGCATGCTGCCCCAGCAAGTCTGGGAAGGAGGCTGGGATTCTTAACAGTGGTGCTCTCTGAAGAATTCCAGAAAACTGACATAGGCTATAGGACTCATTGTTTATGAGAAACCATGGCCGCCTTAAGTTTCCTTCAGCTCAGGACACAGATTCCAGGGTGTGGGAGTGGGGACCCCCTTCTAGGTTCCTGATGTTTAGACTGATATTCTGGGTGTTCCTTGGTATTACTGGGACCCTTTGCCACCACTGCCCAGGGTGGTGGGCCAGGGTGGGGTGCCTAAGCAGTGGCACACTGAGAGCGATTCCAGGTCAAAGATCTGACCCTGAAAGCCAGTCTTTCCAGGAGGGAAATGCAGCTTTTGAGGGTCTCCCACTGCTCCCAGATATAGGCTGAAACAAACCCTGGTTCAGTCTCAAACCCTGGGGTGAACGCCTCACTACCTCTTTGAACTGGATGTGGGAAGAACCTCCCCTACTTCAGAGCCAGTAGTCTTGTCTCTGGGAAGAAACCAAAATGCCTGCAGGGACTACTATTGGTGTGATAATGGGCCCACATCAAAAATGGTGTCTTCCTCAGTGACCTGATTTGGGAGAGCATCCAAGGCTTTAAAAGTGTCTCCTACTTACCAACTCTCAGCTTCCCCCTGAAACAGCTCCAGGGCTCTGTGGCCTGAGTTACACAGCTCCCTGATTGGAAGATACATCTCAGAAGGGAGTTTTTAGTCCTGTCCAGGAACTGTATTCACTTTTTTTCTCTGGAGTGCCATCATGGGGGTTTTTTGCCTGTCCTCTCCTTCCTGAGATCTGGAGTGTCCTCTGCCTTTCTGATTAATATCCATTTTCCTTCTTGGATCGTGGTTTGCTGTGTTGGGTTTTCCACATGATTTCACACTGTTCCAGAGGGTAAGGCATGCTTGGAAACTTCTAATCTACCATCTTCATGGGGGAAAAAAAGATTAACTCCCACATTTGAGTGAGAATAAACAGTATTTGTTTTCCGTGCCCAGTTTATTTCATATAACATAATGACCTTCATTTCCATCCATGTTGCTGCAAATGACTGGATTTTATTATTTTTTATGACTGAATACTTTTCCATTTTGTGTATGGACCACATTTCCTTCAGTCACTCAGCCATTGGTGGACACATCTCAACTATTGTGAATCGTGCTATAATAAAAATGGGAATGCCGAGAGACATATTAATTTATATATATAAATTAACTTCTTTTTTTGAGTTGTAGTCCCACTCTGTTGCCCAGGCTGGAGTGCAGTGGCACCCTCAAGGCCACCATAGTCTCCACTGGCTGGGCTCAAGTGATCCTTCTGCCTCAGCTTTCCAGGTAGCTGGAACTACAGGTATGTGCCACCACACCTTGCTAATTTTTTGATTTATTGTAGAGATGAAGTCTTGCCAAGTTGCCGAGGCTGGTCTCAAACCTGTGGGCTCAGGCAATTCCCGTACCTCTGCCTCCCAGAATGCTGGGATTGCAGGTGTGTGACACCGCACCCAGCTAATTTTTTTTGTTTATTATAGAGACAAGGTCTTGCCATTTTGCCCAGGCTGGTCTTGAAGCCATGGGCTCAGGCTATCCTCTTGCCTCTGCCTCCCAATGTGCTGGTATGGCAGGTGTGAGCCACTGTATGCCCAGCAGTGGGAGTGCTAGATTATATGGTAGTTCTGTTTTTAGTTTTTTGAGAAAACGCCATACTATCTTAACAGTACTGTACTAATTTACATTCGCCCCAACCAGTGTTTGAGCTTTCCCCTTTCTCCACATCCCTACCAGTGTTTATTTGTTGTCTTTTGGATAAAAGCCACCTTAACTGGAGTGAGAAGATCTCATTGTGGTTTTGATTTACATTTCTCAGATAAGTGACATTGAGCATATTTTTTACATTAGCATAGCTTCCTTTGAGAAATGTTTACTGAGACTTTTGTCCATTTTTAATATATATTTTGTTATTAAGTTGCTTGAGTTCCTTATGTATTCTGATTATTAATCCCTTTACAGAGGGATAGTTTGTAAATATTTCCTTCCATTCTATGGGTTGACTTTTCACTTTGTTGTTTCCTTTGCTATGCAGACACATTTTAGCTCGATGTAACCCCATTTGTTTACTTTTGCTTGTGTTGCTTGTGCTTTTGAGGTCTTACCCAAAACATCTTTCTCTAGACCAATGTCCAGAAATGTTACTCCAAAGTTTTCTTCTAGTAGTTTCATAGTTTCAGGTCTTATATTTAAGTCTTTAATCTATTTTGATTTAGTTTTTGTATATAGTGAGAGATAGGGGCCTACATTTATTCTCCTGTATATGGATATCCAGTTTCCCCAGCACCATTTATTTAAGAAGTTGTCTTTTTTCCAGTTTATGTTCTTGGTACCTTCGCTAAAAATGAGTTGACTATAAATGCATAGATTTATTTCTGGGTCGTCTATTCTGTGTCATTGTTTTTTGTGTCTGTTTTTATGCCAGTACCATGTTGTTTTGGTTACTATGGCTTTGTAGCATATTTTGAACTCATACAGTGTGATGCCTCCAACTTTATTTATTTTGCTTAGGATTGCTTTGGCTGTTTGGGGTTTTATGTGGTTCTGTAGAATTTTGGGATTGTCTTCCTATTTCTGTGAAGACTGTCATTAGCATTTTAATAGGGATTGCATTGAATCTCTGGGTTGCTGTGGGTAGTATTTACTTCTTAATAATATTAATTCTTCTGATCCAGAAAGCTGAAATATCTTTCCATTTTTTAGCATTCTTTTCAGTTTCTTTCATCAGTGTTTTATAGTTTTTCTTGTAGAGCTCATTCTCTTTATTGGTTAAATCTATTCCTATGTATTTTATATTTTTGTACCTATTGTAAATGGGATTACTTTCTTGATTTCTTTCTCAGTTTGTTTGCTGTTGGTGTATATAAATGCTACTGATTTTGCATGTTGATTTTGTCTTCTGTAACCTTACTGAATTTGTTGATTAACTATAATAGTTTTTTGACAAAGTTTTTAGGGTTTTCTAAATAATATCATGACATCTGCTAACAAAGATAATTTGACTTCTTTCTTCCCAATTTGGATGTCCTTTTTTTCTTTCTTTGCTTAATTACTCTGGCTAGAACTTCCAGTACTATATTGAATAAAAATGGTGAGAATGGGTATCCTTGTCTTGTGTCAGATCTTAGAAGAAAACTTTCAATTTTTTGTTGTTCATTTTGATATTAGTTATAAGATATGTTTCTTCTATATCCAGTTGAAAGTTTTTGCCATAAAGGAATGTTGAGTTTTGTTAAATGCTCTTTTTATTTGTGGCATTTACTGAAATTATCATATGTTTTTTGTTTTTGATTCTTATCAGTAGTACTTGAAAGTGTGATCTTATATCAGAATCAGAGGTGATTGTTAAAAAAATGATGGTTCTCAGACCCAATAAATCAAGATGTCTATTTTTAAAAAGAATGTCACTGCAGATTGATGCAGAGTAATCTCAAGAAATCTTTCATAATCAAAGCAAATTCACTTCTTGGAAAAAATGCTTGCTTTTAGTTAATTCAGTTGTTCACAATTTGAGGAAAAAAATGTTTCATGCAAAAAATGTCTCTGAGTCAACAAAGTCAAACAGATCACACAATTTTCTTTAGTATATTAAGTACAGGTAGAATATATTATACTCTTTATGCTGAGTAATACTGTCATAAATATGCTCCTGTATATTCCAGAATTTCCCAGAGAATAATAGATATATTGTACAAAAGATGAAAATGTGCAGCGCTCCCAACCGTCAAAACAGTCAATTGTGCAATCACTTAAAAACCCCATTTAAAGGTTGTATTTTTTCCTAAAGTTTTTTTTCTTTTCCTATCTAATTCTGTCACTTTTTTCTTATTTTCTAATTTCATGAAAGTCAGGTCTTCTTGAAAAACAATTGTATCTGAATTAGCTTTTTGAGTAAACTTTTTGCTAAGGATACCATGGTGTTTCTGCTTCATCTCCTGAAGTTGGAGAATGAGTGGTCCATGAGTCAGGAAGAGTTTGGTCCTGGCTTTAGGGTTAATGGACTATGTCTTGCTGACATAGTTTCATTTCCCTATGCCTCAAGTTTTCCATCTGTAAGATGAGGAGGCTGGAATGGCTAATTTCTGATGTCTTTTCCAGCTGTATAGTTGGAAAAGACACAGAGGGAGTTTTACAGGTGTTTTCCTTGTTAGACCATGTTAATATTCCAAGAAATCTTTTCTATTTTCACTGTGAAATAATATGCATATTTCTCTTAAGAGAAGACACAGAAACAAAACATAAAATGGATCATTTACATTTAAACTACTTAAGTATGACAAAAATTACTCACTTATTTAAGTGAATCAGCATTTTCAGTTGGAATCTAATGTGTCATCATGCATTTCTTAAGTTAATCACTTCAGGAAAATGGCTCTGGAGGTGGGTGGGCAGAAGTTAGCAAACTAAGGCAGTTAAAAAAATGTAACAATCCTTTTAATGTGTATACACTTGAATGAGTATTTCCTTAGGAAAAGAGTTTGGTCAGCATTTCAAATAAATCAATATAAATTAAAGATTGGCCTGCTCTTTTATTTTAAAGTATGCACATTAATTAGTGAAATAAAATGATTATACATTACACACACACACACACACACACACACACACACACACACACACACACACGTATATGTGGCTATCTCTAGTTAAGATCTATTTTTTTTTTTTGAGTTGGAGTCTCACTCTGTTGCCCAGGCTGTAGTGAGTGGCATGCTCACAACCACTGCAGCCTCGACCTGCTGGGCTCAGGTGATCCTTCCATCTCAGCCTTCCAAGTAGCTGGGACTAGGCGTGTACCACCATGCCCAGCTAATTTTTTGATTTATTGTAGAGATGGGGTCTCAGCAAGTTGCCCAGGATGGTCTCGAACTCAGGCAATCTTCTCACTTCAGTCTCCCAAAGTGCTGGGCTAGTTAATATCTTAAGAAACAATATACACTTAGAAAGAAGTTTACCATTAGAGAAAGTAGATGGAAGCCTTTTGATCACTTCAAATTTGGGGGACTGGCATAGGGCCACTTATGATTCGATTATTGCTATTTTTATTTACAACATGGCAAATAACTCACACTAAAAATGGAAGGGTTTACTCTGCCAGTTTTTTCTTTTCTGCTTGAACTTGCATCATTAGTTTTATTTTCAATCTGTGTTTCTTTGCATAGATTTTTGTAAATCCCTTTGACAACTTTGAGAAGTTTAGTATAAACACAATCTCTATATTTATTTAATTAGCCATACACAATCTATAATTCACTGTAATATGTTTAAAGTTGAGGAACCAGTGAACAGCGTGAATTGGGGGAAGTCCTGCCTCTTTCTCAATATTCCTATACATGGCATATGTGACATGTGGCTCTCTGACTTATTTTTCTGAAACTTGGTGAGAACCAAGGTTCATTCAACAGTAAATATTGGTAAATCTGTATTTGTTTTTTTAATTTCTGGAATGAAATAAATAGGAGTTAAATTTTTTTTCCCCAAATTCTGCTTCAAAAATTATTGCTTTCACGGCATAGTAACAGGAACAAGTTGCCTATGGCAAATGAAAGGTGATTGTTTTGAGCCATAATTAGTAGTAACTATATAACAATTATAAAGTAGGTAAAATATGTTTCCCTTTTCTCTCCCTCATTGTTCCAATAATCAAACCTGTGCTTTCTTAGTAATAATTAATTCAGGTGGGAAAAGTAGAAAGGAAGAGACTGTTCTGCCATTACTATCGTTTTCTAAACATAAACTACTCTATGAGTTTGCATTTATATCGTTTCCTTCCTGTATAGTTTGTGGCTTTCTTTTTTTATTTTAAAGTTGTGGGGTACAATTGAGGGTTAGGTATACAAATGGTCATTGGGAAGGTAAAGTTTGGGCCTCACATTGGTCCCCACTTCGCCTGGTTTGAGATCAGGTACACTTATTGATGAGGTGTGTACCTCATCCCTTTCTTGGCAGTTTTCCACTGCTGCCAATCCCTTTCTTATAGTATTATAATTGTTCAGGGTCTGCTTATGAGTGAGAACATGTGGTACTCAGTTCTTTGTTTCTGTGATAGATCATTCAGTATTATAGACACTAAATTCATTCAAGTTGCTGTGAAGCTCATAATTTTGACCTTCTTTATGGCTGTGTAATAGTCCATCATGTGTATGTATCACATTTTTTTATCCAGTCCTCTTTCGATGGGCAGTATGATTGGTTCCATGTTTTTGTTATTGTGATAGTGCTGCAATAAATATGCATTTGCAGGTATCCTTTTTGTAGAGTGATTTGTATTCCTGTGGTATATTCCCAGAAGGGTGATTGTGGAGTCTTATGGAAGGTAGATTTTTAGATCTTTTGGGAATCACCAAACTGTTTTCCACAGAGGTTTTACTAGTTTACATTTGTTTGTGACTTTCTTAATCAGGAATTCTTATCTACTGAGAAGGAGCAAAGTGACAAAGTGAGTTCAAGTGCACATTGTCTATTTTCTTATGGGGACTCTATTTGCACAGAAGGAAAAATGGAATACCATTGAAATAGAATATGTTACAAGGCTCTTAAATTGTGATTAATATAGCTGCCCAACTGCCTGTTTTGACAGTTGGAAACCATGCATATTTTCCTTCTGTCTTTTCTGAGTCTCTGTTATTCTCTAGGGCATGTTGTGAGATATATAAAGCTCAGCTCTGCACACTGATGGTGGCTTTGCCCTGAATAAACATGCATAGTCGGCCCACATGTTTTTTTGTGTATTTTGTCTTGGTGATCTCACGGCTACTTTTTAGTGCTATACCTAACAAAGTGTGAAACACTTTGTCTTCAAATGCATTTGGCAGGTGTTGGTGGCAGAGTTAACTGAAAATAGTGCATTTTTACAGGCAGTGATTTGCTTTGATCATGAAAGAACATTTCCTGGGATTGCTCTGCGATAGCATGAAAAGAAAAATGATGATCACAAATACAGTTTTGATGTCCACCTTTAGATACAGACTTCACAAACGACTACTGTATACTTAAAACACATCCAAGGTACATAAACTCAGAAGAGAAATTTATCTTATTTTTTAGAACATGGAAATCTTTGGAACTAAATAATACAAATGAAAAGTGAAAAGGTTTGACATTTCATAACCATTCCATGTTAAAAATGCATGCACACAACCCACTATTCAGTACTGTCATTTTTAGAAAGGGAATAAAGGAAAGCCTGCCAGGACAAAACACTCTGCCGTGCTATCTGCCAGAAAGCCAAGAAGGGAAGTTATAAACCCATGTGTCTAATTGGACTCACTTATTTAAAATTGATTTTTAAAATTTAAATTATATAAGCAATACATTCTACTTGTAAGAAAATGAAATTAAAAAGTAATGTTTCTCTACCCTTCCCACAGACCATCTGCTTTCCAAGTCCTGCTTCCCAGTTCTCCACAAGAAGCCATTATTAACTATTATTTAGAATTTCCTACACAAGTTTCCAGGCATTTTCAATGCATATTAAAGTACACATGAGAAAACATACACACTCAAGTACTCATACACACAGAACTGTGTATTGTTTGACAGTGGGCTAGGTTTCCAGGAAGGAAGAATTCTATGTGAATCAGCCCAAAACAAAGTGTGAAGAATCATCTACACGGAGGGACATTTCATGGGCCACACATAAGAAATCACTTTTCTGTCGCTCACCCCTGACCAGCAGGAAGGAGGCAACAACAACGTGTTCTTCTCAAAGCGGTTTATTCAGCCTTTACACCATGCCAGCTTCTTCCCCCTTCTTCCCCGTTGTCCCGTACTTATATCCCTTGGTCTCCACCCACAAGTCCCGTACCAGCGTGTCAGCAGTTCATAGGCTCTGCAGCGTTGCACTTGCGCGGTGCGCAGTGAAGGAGGGCCCGGCGGTATATCATGCGCCTAATCATGGGACTTGGCAGAGGTCCCAGGCGCCATCTTGGCTCAGGCCTTGCTCTCCACACTTTTCCATGTTCATTTAATCTCCGAGTGATGTCATGCCCCTGACCAGAATTTCTTCTAGTTTTCCAGTGATTTCATGAAATTGTTGCTCAATCCTTCCAGATGCAGTGATGTTGAGTCAGCTTAGCAATAACCCACAACCATCGAACCGAGTTGCAGTGATGGTTAAGTATGTCCTTCATAATGTCAAAGCACTTCCATTAGTTGTCAATTACTGGGTGAGGCCTTCCTTGACTTCTTTTATCATTGTCTTAAAAACCCTTCAAATATCCTCAAACTTGCATTTTAAACAGCGAGAACCTTTCTTTTTGTGCAGGTCTAGCACTATTACTAACAAACCTTCAACAATTATTATAGATTTAATTTGCTGACTAGCATGTAAATAAATAGCAGAAAAGGAGATCATCTTATAGCAAACAAGGGAAGACACAAAACTCACTCAATTTATAGCTACAGACCTAACTGGCTGGAAGTACATAGTATCGTCTGCTAAGAAGATACTGTCAGGCCAGGCTCCGTGGCTCATGCCTATAACCCCAGCACTTCGGGAGGGTGATGTGAGAGGATTGCCTGAGTCCACGGGTTTGAGACCAGCCTGGGTAACTTGGCGAGACCTCATCTCTACAATAAATAAAAAAATCAGCTGGGCATGGTAGCGCGCCTGTAGTTCCAGCTACTTGGAAGGCTGAGGCAGAAGGATCATCTGAGCCCAGCAGGTCGACTCTGGGGTGGCTGTGAGCATGCCACTGCACTCCAGCCTGGGTGAGAAAGTAAGACTCCAACTCAAAAGAAGAAGAAGAAGGAGGAGGAGGAGGAGGAGGAGGAGGAAGAGGAGGAGGAGGAGGAGGAGGAGAAGTAGAAGAAGTAGTAGTTACTGTTATTAGTTGAGGGCGTACAAAATGCTCAGGATCATGGGAAAATACATATGTATTCCAGTTATCTATTATATAACAAATCATAATGGTATCAAATAACCAGTTGCTCACAATCTCTGGTGTCAGGAATTTGACCTGAGCCAAGTGTCGGTGACTTGTCTCTGATCCACGAGGAAAGACTGGAAAGCAGGAGCAGATATCAACTAGAAGCATATTAGCTTGCATGTCTGGTAGTTGGTGCTGTTTGTTGACTGGGCTTCAGCCAGGACTATTAGCCAGAACACTTGTAGATGGCCTTTTCAGTATGTCCAGGCCTCCTCAGGGCAGCAGCTGGGTTCAACAGTGAGTATCTCAAGAGGCAGCAAGTGGAAACCACCAGTTTGTCATGGCCTGGGCCAGGAAACCGGTCCAGCATCACTTTTCCCTTATTCTACTGGTGAAGCAGTAGCAGAGCCCAGATTCAAGGAGGGGACGCAGACCCCATCCTCCATGGGTGGTAGATAAAGCAAGTAAACAGAACTATGGGATTATTTGTTTTTAAACTTTCATGAATATAAACAGTGTACTGTAATGAATCATTTATATATTTTCTCCAAAAGTAGACAAAAATAATATCTCTAAATAGTGTTATATTGAACCATCCTGCCTAGAAGTAGTGTAAAAGCAAGCTTTCTTCTTCTCTCCACATATTTGGTATCATATTACATATTGCTGTTTTGGAATTTCCTTTTTTTATATAATAGCATTTAATATCAAAATTAATTTTTAATATAAAATTATCTTCTTTTTTATTGTCTTATTATATTCTATTTTATAAATGTATGGACTTAGTTTCCAGATATATGTTTATTTATATTATATTTAAATAGCACTTACCATGTGCCAGGCACTGTGCTTTATAATTATCAACCCATTAACTTTTCATAAAAACCTGCTAACATAAAGACTATTATAAAGATTATCCTGTTTTGCAGATAATGAAACAGAAGAACAGAAGGTTAAGTAATTTGCCTAAAGGCAGACAGCAACAAAGGCAGACAGTCCTCAGAGTGTATACTCTTTTGACTATCATGCTTTGTATCTATTAGTAGGTATTTATTTTTCCTGTGTTTGCTAGTACAAGACATGCTGCAGTGGACAACCTTTAATGATATCCTTATTCACACTTGTGAGCATTTTTCATGTCAGAGGTGTCTTTCTTGTGAGTATAATAAAGCTAAGTCTTCAGGACCCTTCACTTGCATGAGTGCTCTGAACTCTGAGAGCTCAAAGTTCAACGTTGTGTATTATTTTTGGTAGAAAGGGAAACCAGGATTCAACTAGAAGGCATTTTTACATGAGAATTTCTGATAAATTTCCTAAATCTATTTTAAAACAAAAGATACGATTTCTAAAACTCCTCTAATATGCTTTAATTTATTTCCCATTATACAGATTCTTTTGTTTAAACAACAGAAATTTATTTCTTACATTTTGGGAAGTCCAAGATTAAGGTGTTGGTGAGGTAGGTTTATCTACCGAGGGCTTTTCTTGTCTTGTGGGCAGCTGCCATCTTGCTTTGTGCACACATGACCTCTTTTGTGTGCCTGTAAGGATGGTGAGCGAGCTCTCTGATGTCCCCCCAACTAGACTTTTTTTTATTATGGTAAAATAAATATGAAATTACTATCTTAACCACCTTTAAAAGTACAGTTTGGTGTACAGTTTATTTAATACAGTAAATTGAGCTAAATGCAGTTCTATATTTAAGAACACTGTTGTATACTTTTTAAAAAGAAGGCCTCCCAAGTTACATAAGCTTCTGGCCTCAAAAAGCCTACAGCTGCCTTTGTTTCTAGGATGAATTCCTATAAAACAAGTCAGAGGTCTGCTCATTTTAAATGTTGACAATAATGATACTATAATAGGTAACACTAATGTACAGCTTTCTTTGTGTCAAACACATTTCTAATTACATTGATAACATTAGTTTATTTCTTACCTTATACTATAGGTAGGTATTATTATCCCCATTTTCAGTTGAGTAAAATGAGGCACAACCTTGTCATAATTTATAAAGATAAATATTTTGACATCATCTTCTTAAAGATGAGGTTCTACCAATTCTAAGTGTAAATGAAACTGACTGTATATTATAGAATATTTTAATTTTTAATGAATCTGATAGTTAAAGCATTAATTTACATATTATGTCATGAGAGGCAATGAGCAGCTTTTCCTATGTTTACTGGCTCACTCTACTTTTTTTCTGTAAATTGTGACTACTGATTTTTAACTTTCTGTTTCTTTGAAAATCCCAGATGTATTGAGATATGAGGTAAACATGAATCCAGATGGATTCCAGCAGAATGAGACAGGCCACTACATGACTTATACACAGATTTCAGAGAATGGCAGGTAAAATGAAGGCAATTTTCAAGAGTTGTGGCAAATGAAAATACTGGATTAGGCAACTTGTTTGATATCATTTAGTCTCAATTTGGGGGCATAATCCTTATGAAAGAAGAGCAGGTTTAAAATGCTGAGATGAACTTTGAAACAATATGGTGGTAGTTTGCATGTGAATTGCAGGTTTTGTACATTAGGCAGTTTTAAGCTTCAAATTCCAGAATGTTTTGCTCATTGTGAGAAGTGAGAGAATAAAAAAGAACTATGAGACTTGGATCAGGAGAGGACACAGGATGGGTCCAGAGTATTTAGTGTGAGAATTTCTCCATAGCAAGGTGGCAGTCAAGAAAATGTGACCATCAAGATCACTAATAATAAGGCCAGTGTCCTCTGGAGAGGGGTAGAAGTGACTAGTGAGAACATTTATTAATAAGGTCAATGATACTTTTCTGGTACATACCCATTTCTCTGGGGGCCTAAAGAGACCCTGGCCATGAAAAGAGAACCTAAGTGGATTAAGAGGTTAGTGCAGACTGAACATGTGGGATATGTACCATGAAATTCCCTTAGTCAAAGTAAAATCAAAACCAAATTATTCAAGGCAACCGCATGTATCGGATTAAATAATCATAGAGTTTCCCAGTCAGCTGGGTGTGGTGGTACACGCCAGTAGTTCCAGCTACTTGGTAGGCTGAGGCAAGAAGATCACTTGAGCTCGCGAGTTCAAGGCTGCAGTGTGCTATGATTGTTTCAGCCTTAGCAACATAGTAAGATGCTGGTCAAAAAAAGAAGAAAAATTCCAACCAGAGATAGTAATTTCCCATCCCCTTTGGCAATTCAGTTCAGTTTGTGTAATTATAAAGAGAAGAGAGAAGCAACATGATAAGTAGTGGTAGCAGAATAGCAGAAACAGTAGCAACAGTAGCAATTAAGCTAGAGAGCCTTGTAGATTACAAATTGGAATTAAGTGAATTCAAATAGATACCTATAGGCAGCACCATGATGAAGAATGCTGCTTTAAATACTTTTGTTTTGGAACAAGAAAGGCTATAATTTATTAATTAAACATAAATAGACAGATACTGCTAAGGTCTTGACTTTAAACCAAAGGAAGTAATATAATCAGCAAAATGAGAGTTTTGGCACTCAAAAGTTGATAATGGCAAAGATAACTTGCTTTAAGACAGAGTCTCTATTTTACTTGTTATTAGGAGAAAGTGAGCAGAAAATTGATATTAACTGAGAATATATTCTGTTATTCATAATCCTTTAAGGACCTAGTAAAATTCTATTTGGTTCTCCCACATTGCTATGTGTGTTCATAATTTATTTATGCATGAATTTTCATGGTAAATTATTATTCAGGAAAAGAAGTAAAAACAGCTAGACTATGTGGACCCCTAAAATTTCCATTTTTTAATTCTCTCCTGTGTTGTGGAAGGAGATATAATTGTCTTCTAGTCCCTAAGTCACAAAAGTAGCCGTTATAGTACTGACCTTTGAAAAGATACTGCCTTCAGATATGAATATTACTTTACATAGGTATTATGAAATATTTAATTATACCAGTTCATGGCATTCTGGAAGCTTACTTGTAATATATCATCTTCTATATCTGTGGCCTGAAAATTAGTGTTAGAATTAAATATAGTCAATGTTTCAATTTCCAGAGCTAGCCTATACTTGTTGCCAAACAGGTAAGCAAAATACGTAAAATGGAAGGAACCAATTTTTAAAATTATTAGCTTATAGTTGTTACCAGTAAAACCATTTTCCCACTGTAAGATATTCAGTTATTCTACAATATTACTGAAGAATATTAATATTGTCTACTTAATATCTTACTAGTGGCCTCCTAAGCTCTTTAACCATTTATACAAAATATCCCTACACTGCATGTTCCTAAAAACATTCTTGTTTCGTCAAAAGTAGCTATTTACAGATCTCTACTACGATTGTATATTTTAGATAATTAAAAGGTAAGTTACTATAAATCTACTTGGACGTTAAATCACTTACTATAAATTGATCAATAAAAATAATCTCTACATTTTATTTATTTTTTATTCCTGGGAGGAATCTGTCCCAATGTGGTAAGCAGATACTTTTTTCAGCTTTATTAACATGTATGGCCTTCTCTGGGTAGACTTAATTTTCTCAAATTTATGGTGATAGTTGGCATTGAGAATGGAATAAACAGGTCTGCTTAGCTTTGCAGAAAATAAAATAAAGTGTAATTTCATCAACTCTCTTTTTAGTTGTCAGCTCTAAATGCAACTCTAACGTTACAAGGTTAGTGTAAGGCTGACATTAAATCATCATCTAGGGCCATAGCTGAAATATGCTGAATTATGTATTTAAATGTACTCACACATTATCTCCATACAGAATAAAACAAAGTAATCAGATTTCCATTTTATTTCTCTGCCAGAACCTACAGTATTATTTTGCACTTGCTGGAGGGAATTTGGCAATGTGTTATTCTCCTCAGGCCTGTTTTCACACGGTAGCAATTCGACTGAAGTGCAGTGTAAAAGTATTTATTAAAAGCAATTCCCCTCTGGCACTTGGAAATGAAAGACAATAGGAGTGTGCTGTTCTGCTCTCTGGGAAAGGTTCACATTTTGTGAGTTGATGAAAAAGTTTAGTGTATCACACCCTTAAATAAATATCCATGCTTGCCTCTGGAGAGGAAAGTAGCAGTAGTTTTCAAAAGTTCTTATAAGCTCATAAGAACAGAGCCCAGCATCTTGGAGTAAGGATGAAGACAGTTTAAGTGCCTCGTCCTTCCCAGCCCTTTCAAATTATAACCCTGATTCTCCGCACCTGAAGGCTTAGTCTATTTCATTGTCCCCTCATCTTTTCCCATCCCTGCTTCCCAGCACCTGAGACCATGTTTACTGTATGTATACTTGTAGTCTCTGCCCACTAGCTTTTGGAATCTGGAATTAGTTTTGCTAACAGAATCAAAATACAAGGATATCCACAGCATGAGAACTTTTGTGCCCACTGAGCTGCAGGTTTTACCCCATGGCATTACTCAGGCCACCTAACTGATTGACTGGTATTTTGCTTTTCTTTCTCTGGTTGGTTCTCCTGAGACTTTGCCAAGCCCTTCTCATAGGAGGATCCACTCTGTGCTCTGTCCTCTGACTATTAAAAGTACTCTCGAAATCTGCTAAACTTCAATCCATGTGTGCTCTGCATTTCTGCTGCAATACTCCATTTGTTGGTCTGGAGTGCAGTGCCCGCGGACCAAGTGTGAGTCTACTCAGTGTAGTTAACTTTAGTGGTCAGCTATGCAGGGTCAGCCTCACAGCCACCTGAGTCAGTGGCTGTAGACTCTTATACCTATTCTCTTCTGTCATAATTTCTTTCTTCTCATAACCAGCCTGTGTTGCTTTGCATGCCAAATGAGCCTGTGGGAGATGGAATTGACCCTTCTCAGCTTCGTCATTAAAGAACGACGCGGATGCTCAGAAATGGGTGGAGTGAAGCAGCTCTTTTAATATTGTTCTTGCAAGAATGGGTGTCTCTTGGTTGAGCAGGCGCACCGAAGATGGAAGAACCAGCACTTTTATCTCTAGAACACAAATCCCTCTTCCGGTTCCTCACTGATCAAGTACTGCAGAAATTACAGGCTCCCCCGTAGGATGGCTATGTGACATATTTTGATTGGCTTACAGAATCATTTCATTTGCATATCCTATTTGTTGATTGGCTTACAGAATTACCATTCTGATTGGATCCCACCAAAAGTTTAATCATGAAGCCCGTCAAAGTAAAAAGCCCGTGAAAAGGAAGCTCAAAGAAGCAGGGAGTGAATCAGCAAAAGGAAGCACACAGCATGTAGACACCATCTTCTCTTGAGAACCCAAGATAAGCTAGGCTCCATTTTCCACACCGCTTGGGTAAGCCTGCCAGGGTCAATGAGTTATTAATAAATTATTAATAAATTATTCATGTTTGGCGATGTATTCATTTTTCCATGGTAAAACATGCTTGATGGAATAGTAGTTTCACTACCTACTGAATGATTAATTAAAACCATGCAATTAAGAAAGGTCTCATTTCTCATTTTTAAAATAATTACTGATCAAATTCCCAGAATTCTTTCTCCTCTTCTCCCCTTTCTTTTCTCTTCTTCTGCCAAAGCAAAAATTGCATTGAACAAAGTTGAACGGGTAAGGAAGACTTTATTCAAGGCTATTGCAACAGGAGAGGGAAGGAGAAACCAGAAAGTCTCAGGTCAACTTTATTGAAACAAAGGATAAAATGATTTTTATAAACTGGCATGAGAGGGAGAACATAGGCTGTGTTTTTTTTGTTTTTTTTTTTTTGAGTTGGAGTCTCACTGTGTCACCCAGACTGGAGTGTAGTGGCCGCTCCCGGTCACCGCAGCCTCGACCTGCTGGGCTCCGGCGATCCTTCCGCCTCAGCTTTCCAAGTATGCCCAGCTGATTTTTTGATTTATTGTAGAGATGAGGTCTCGCTGCCCAGGCGGGTCTCGAACCCGCGGGCTCAGGCAATCCACTCACCTCAGCCTCCCAAAGGCGCGGGATTACAGGCTGAGCCACCGAGCCTGGCTTAGGCTGTGTTTACCAGTTGATCTTACCCAAAGGAAAAGTAAACTTTGATCTTTGTGACAAGAGATAGTTTTACAAAGGTGCTATCTCCCTTGATGCTTACGTGTCAAAGGGATAATTCCTAGGCTCTTGAGAAAGATATTCCTGGGTTTAAAACTGAAAAGTGACTTTTAAAAGGATTTATATACATTTCAAAGGTACAGAAAAAGAATTTACAATTAAGAATGGACCGCAGGGAGACCCAAATTTTACCTGTACATGACAATTTATGTACCTAATCCTGAGTGTACTCCACATCTTTAAAATAATAATAATAATAATAATAATAATAATAATCTGCAAACTAAAAAAAGGTTTTCTCAAGTACATGCTCTAAGAAAAGGGAGTCAGGAAGAAACTCATTTAAAGTTTGGTTAAGCTGAGGGGAAAGCTAAGGCATTCTGCGTCTTTCTTATTCCCTTCCCCTTTCCCTGCCTTCCCCTTTCTTCTCTTCTCTCCCTCCCCTTCTTTCCTCTTTCTTTCATTTCCCTCCCTTCTCCTCTCCTCTCCTTTCTTTTTTCTTTCTTAGCCCTTGTCTATTATGTTTTTTCTTCCAAGAGATATTTATCTAACGTTTTATGCTAGATTTATTTATTTATTTTAAAACTTTCTCTTATCATCTTATGATCTGTCAAAGTAGTTTGTCAACTGCTTTAACAGTGCAAAAAAGTATCCTGTATATATCCACCACAATAAAGAATTTTCTTTCTTTAAAAAAATTATTTATTTATTATTATTATTATTATTTTTTGAGTTGGAGTCTCACTCTGTCGCCCGGACTGGAGTGCAGTGGCCGCTCCCGGCCACCGCAGCCTCGACCTGCTGGGCTCCGGCGATCCTTCCGCCTCAGCCTTCCAAGCAGCTGGAACTACAGGCGCGCGCTACCACGTCCGGCTAATTTTTTTGATTCATTGTAGAGATGAGATCTCACCAAGTTGCCCAGGTGGGTCTCGAACCCGTAGGCTCAGGCAGTCTGCTCACCTCAGCCTCCCAAAGGCGCGGGATTACAGGCTGAGTCACTGAGCCTGGCTAAAAATTTTTATTTTAACGGTAGGGGGTACAGTTCAGATTTAGGTACATAAGTGGTCAATGTATAAGTGAAGTTGGGACCTCCTATTGGACCTCTCTTCACGTGATTTAGGATCAGGTACCCTTATTGATTTTTTTTTTTTTGAATTGGAGTCTCACTCTGTTGCCTAGACTGAAGTGCAGTGGCCGCACCTGGCCACCGCAGCCTCCCCTGCTGGGCTTTGGCGATCCTTCCGCCTCAGCCTTCCAAGCAGCTGGAACTACAAGCGCGCTGCGCTACCACGCCCAGCTAATTTTTGATTTATTATACAGATGAGGTCTTGCCAAGTTACCCAGGTGGGTCTCGAACCTGCGGGCTCAGGCAATCCACTCACCTCAGCCTCCTAAATTGCTAGGATTACAGGTTGAGCCACTGAGCCCGGCGGACCCTTATTGATGTTACGTGCCACTCCCCACCCCGGCAGTATACCACTACTGCCAATCCCCCTTTCTTGTAATATTATGATAAATGTTCAGGGTCCACTTATGAGTAGAGCATGTGGTACTCAGTTATTTTTTTCTGTGATAGATCACTAAATATGATAGATTCTAAATCCATCCAAGTTGCTGTGAAGTCCCTAATTTTGTCCTTCTTTATGGCTACATAATATTCTCCCAGGTCTATGCATTGGGTTTAAGACCTTCAGAGTTCTTTTACCACCTCCATTAGAGCAGAAAATTATCTAAAATAGCTAAATTATATATGCATTCACTTGTGTATTTGTTCCCTCATATCAGTCAGGCTCTGACCATCTACTTCCTCTGGTTTGCTTCTCATAACTGCTTCTATAACTTGATCTTTATCCTAGCATTCTTTGCATCTTGTTCTTTCAAATGTCTCTTGACCTAGTGGGGCTTTGCATGCCCTGGCTATCTCACTTCTGCAGCTTTTCTGCTTTCCTTTGTATATTTGACAATCCATTTTCAGGCAGTTCTTATTTTTATTCAGATGTCCTAGAATCAATGCTTTCAAATTATGTCCAATTAAATACTGTGTATTAGATTTACCTTGTCTGTTGAAGTTGTCTTTTTAATTTTTATTTTATAGAATATCAGATGAGTTATTTTTGCCTGATTCTGTAAAATTTCTCCATTGCTTATTAGGTGGGAAAGTTCCTGCATTTTTCCATGTTTTCAAGCTATGAATCAACAAATTTATCATACCAGTTGTGCCCTTTAACGTATAACCTATCTTCTGTTAAACTAATTTTGTCACTGACAATCTTTGGAGAAATTATTTTCTCAATGTTAATATCATGTTATATGAATATATCATAAGTGTAATATTCCTTGTATAAATTTTCTATTCATTTTGTGAATATACTATCCTAAATACTGAACAATGAACAATGGAAAATATGGATGATGTCGCTGAAGACATACCTAACTAGTGGAAAATTTTATGAATGGCTTTGTGAAGCTATCCCAATCCTAATTTGTACTTTTTCAATACCTGTGTACCAGGTGCTGTTTCAGTAACAGGTAGGAGGAATACAGGGTGAATCAAGGCATAGTCTTTTTCTTATGGAAATTACTCCCTGTTTACCTTTTGGAGTACTGTAGGTATTAGACCAGTAACAAATTGTGTAGTAACTTACTCATTCTCTCTAGTAATATTTTGTGTGTAACTCCTACTTTAGATCTTGCCTGAAATCTAAGGTACTGATAAAAAATATGAAACAATTGGAACTTATAATGGGAAAGAAAGTGGAACATTATAAAATCCCACAATATACTTGATTTGATCGTTATTATTTTTTCCTCATAGAGAGGATCATCCACTGGAGTCATCAAGGAATAGAGTTTTCTAAAAGTTAATTGTATTCTCTTACCACTTAAGATGTTTTATTTCTGATGAATGACTGAATGAATAAATAGTTACTAAGTTAATTCACATTAAAAGTACTTCATGCATTTAATTGAAGAGGTGAAGTCTAAAGGAATTACTTAAAAAAAAGTAAAGAAGAACTTATTATAAGATAATGTTAACTCTGTGTGAGTATAGCCATCAATTGCCTAGTACCATAGCATATTTATAACTCTTGTCACACTCATTTCCTTACTTCCTTCTGAATATTTTGACTTATTTTCTTGAACCCTTTTCAGCCTTGTGATGTTTCATCTAATTTCCAAGTTCTGTTGTTATATTTTCCCCCTTCATTTTTGCTTCTGAGTCTCAGTTCCTGTGTTTTCTTTTGATGTAAAGAATAATAATAGGCTGTTGGTTGAATATTTTTCAGGTTTATTAATATGTATTATGCCTTTTGTTTCCTTTTTTCAGATGCTTGAAATTTACTTTTGTAGCTGCCTTCTGGCAGGCATTGAAATAGACAGCATATTTACCCAGGCTTTAAACTGAGAACAAGTAGATGGGAGAAAAACAGCAAGTAAAAATATCACTAAATTGGACTATCAAATATTTCTTATAATTTAATTTTTACAATTTATTCTCACTACTCTACAGCATCAGTATTATTAAAAATGATGTTAAAATGGGAAAAAAGAACTAAAAATAATCCTAAATTAGCAGAAATAACCTCAAGAGAAATGAATATTTATAGAAAGGATTGGCTTAGAACATGGCATTATTATTAGAAGGAGATTGTCAAGGAAGAGAGCAGCATCTTCTGAGAACAGAGAGAGATTAAAGAGTAAATTTGCATTGAAGGAGGAAAATATTGGAGGGTAATGTCACTCATCAATTGATGTAGAACACTACAAGTAACTTCAGAGTTCTTGAAAATAATTACTGTAAAAAATTAGATAATAAATGAAAAATATGAGCAAGACAACATCACAGAGAAAATTGTTCTAACATCACTCCACAGATATGTGTATGGATAAAACAAATAATAAGTGGGGAAAACGGCACTTTTCTAAAGGAAATTTGCCAGGATACTTTAGTTGGATGTTTTGTTTCTGTTTGAAGAAACAGAGATGAAAACTTAGATTTAATTTGATCTTTATTCAAACTAAACTGTCTCATGTTTTCAATGAAGAAGAAACATGTGAGGAATATTATGCATTTTACATTTTCTCTCAATATTTCTTGATTCACTCATTCATTCATTCGTTCAATCACTTGAGCTCCTACTACGTGCCAGACACAAAAAGAAATGGTTAAAGACTAAGACATCAAAAACGACAACAAGAACAACAAACCAAGAAAACAACAGTAGACCTCAGTAATTCATTCTAGAATGAATTGGGACAAAGGACAAAGTAGTGATTCTGGAGACAAACTATTTTGAAGAAATCTAGTCTGACTGTTTAGTGATGGAAATGAGATTAATGCTTCTCATTTAATGCTATGCTACTTTAGTGGTAATTATCTTTATAATTCCTATATATTCTGTTATTTAAATAAGTTGCAAACTCCTTAAGAATAGAAATTATGTTTTATACTTTTTGTAAATCAAATATTTAGCACACTTTCTGGGACATGGTAAAGGTCAATAATTATTAAATAAAAACATCAGAATCTAGGACTCATTGTTTGGGAAACAAGTTGTGTTTTAGTCCTTTTTACAGTCTTGCTCTGTCACCAAGGCTGAAGTGCAGTGGTGCAATCATGGCTCACTGCAGCCTTAAACTCCTGAGCTCAAGTGATCCTCCTGCCAAAGCCTTCCAAGTAGCTGGGACTGTACCTGGCTATACCATTCTTGGCTAATTTTTTCTTCTTTTTTGTAGAGACAAACTCTTGGCCTCAAGTGATCCTCCTGCCTTGGCCTCCCAAAGTACTGGGACTACAGGCATGAGCCACCACACCTGGCTACATTTTAGTCTCCTTTAAAAGGCATAGCAATTGTAGATTCTCCTTTTACCCAGCTCAATTAGTGAAATTCCAGGGAATGTAAATGTATCCTGAATTCTCTAGAAGACTTCTTGCGGCACTGTATTCTAATACATGAACAGAGCAAAAGCACTGTCATTCACAAAGAAAAAAATGTAGTAGGATTTATCTTAATAATTAAATATGTCTTCATCTTCTGTCTTTAAATCTTTGTAGGAAAGAGCATGGTAAAGTTAAGGGAGACTGGATTGAAGAGTTTAAAACTATAAATATACATCAACTATGTAATGTACTATTATGTCATAGTAAAAATATAAATATTTATATTGTACATATAGATATATTGTAGTAAGTACTATATATTTATCATACTATAAGTATTATAGGTAAAAACTACTAATTAAGAAGAATAAAATACTAAAAACAAATGTTTATTTTTAAGAATACAAGTATCTTCTTCACTTTTATCTCCAAATTTCACAATTCCCCACAAATGTATTTTCCTCTAATGTTAATTCATAGACTAGACAATAATGTAAATAGCTTCAAAAATGACAAGAGTAAGATTTTTAAAATGATAATGAAATATTCCCATATTTGTTCCAGTTCAGAAATATTTTTACTGATAAAAGGGGTGATTTACCATTAGATGATTTTCGATCTCTACTAATTTATAGAAAAATGATGTGTCTTTTACAGTCTTGCATCATTTCATTTATCAGCCAAAGAAGCTAATGAAAGTTTGCCTAAAGCCTCCCATTTTAAATGGGCAGACTTAAGCTTTTCTCATATTAATATAAATTAGATGACTTTTGTCCTTGCCTGAAGTGACAATGTCACTGTCTGGAACTTACATCTTTCATGACTATCAGCTCATTAGAATGCAGGGGAGCTGTAAAGGTCTCCTCTCTAAACTGCCATCCTGGATTACATCTAGTGTTAACTCTCGTCAGTCAGTGTAGGATCCCAAACTACATTCCACAAACCTAGGATAAGCATAGCTTCCATGTGAGGTTAAAAAAAAAAGCCATCTTTTTATACATCAGAATTTAAAATACAACCTATAATCATCCTACTGTAAAGTTCTCAGTCCACTGCCACTGAACAGATATCATCTTTCTGAGACCTGAAAAGTTGTCATTCAAAGAATATTCCTACTGTTGCTTGTTTACATACAAGTGCTGAGCTAGGAATTATATTCTTCCTATAGAAATAATTTCTTTGTTACCCTCCCAAGTGATTTTTCCCGAGTCCTAGGAGTATGCTGAGTTTACTTATGGCCCCCTCCTCTCTAACTCTCAACTCCCTTCCTCTTCCATTCTGGCTTTTGCAGTCTTCACCTGAAGGGCCATGTCACAAGACAGGGAATCTTTTTCTTTGACTCTCACTGTCTCATTCCAATCTTCCTCTGTTGACGTCTTTCCAAAATGTTCACACTGCACCTCAGTTTTTCTTACAGTCATTGGTTTTGTTGACTCCCTTCTTATTTAACTAGAATTTATTAGTAAATTCAGGTTGTTAGTAAAGTTTATTTGAATCCACCTCTTTGTGTCTCTGGGCTCAATAATGAACTCCAGGCATCATGAACAGAAAACCACCCCTCTTTCAGATTCCCTAAACTATATCACCCTTTAGCAGTCTCTAGGACTCTCTTAAGATGCATTAAATAATTAAAAACATGGTCAACAGTTTTCTTCTTGACTCAAACTGTCCTCATCCTGTGTGGCCTCAGTGTGTTCAGGCAGTTGGAGTGTCACCTCACACTCCAACCACTCTTCCAACAATATGCTCTGTGATTTGACTGCAGGTACTGTGACCATGGCAACGCCCTAAACCTTATCATCCTCTAATATTAATCCACTTCAGAAATCTGAATCCTTGAATTCCCACAGCTTCATTTATTTCTATAATTGTGTCTTTCTTAGACTGTATTTTGACAGTCTAATAAATTCCTGCATTCTCTAATTTCCTGATACTCAAAATGCATTCTGTGGACCTGCAGCAAAGGTATCAGCCTTGCCTAGGAGCTTGTGGGAAATGTGGAATCCTTTATCCCCTCCCCAAATCTAGTCTACAATTTAACAAAATTCTCAGATGCTTCATACACATGCAAGCTTGAGAAGGCTGGTTCTAACAGAGAGGACAATCTTTTCTCCACTCGGTTCCTTTCCCACCTAGCTTGGATCTGCAGGTTAAACAATTTCTTTTTTTTTTCATTATCAGCATGCCTATCTATCACTGAACCCATTGACCAATCCCTTCCCCGGTCAATCAAAGCACCCTCTTTTTCTGCGACTCTGGCTAAGCTGCTGAGGACTGCTGGTATAAATGAATTCACTGGACTGGGACTGTTACTTTCTCATGGTTTAAGACATTTATTGGACCCCAAGGCTTCTCTGGGCTATTTCTGAGAACCACCCTTTCCCGTTTCCAACACTTGCATACCTCTCTTCAGAGGTCTTGTTATGTATCTCCAAATTCTTTTCTTTCTTTAGAAGTCTTACTGTATATCTCCAAATTCTTTTCTTTCTTTTAATGCCCTACCCATAACCGATTTCAGAATGGAATTTTGCCATGAGCAATCTGAGCATCTTTTCTACATGCCTACAAACATCTGTAATCAGTCCTGTTATGCTCTTCTTTCCTTTTGTCACAGAGGAAGTTTCTGTTTTTCCTGAGTTGGAGTCTCACTTTGTTGCCTAGGCTGGAGTACAGTGGCACCATCATGGCTCACTGCAGTCTTGACTTCCTGGACTCAGACAATCCTTCCACCCCCAACCTCCCAAGTAACTGGGACTACATGCACACCACTACACCTGGCTCATTTTTAGATTTTTTTTTTCTTTTTGAGTTGGAGTCTCACTCTTGTCACCCAGACTGGAGTGCAGTGGCTGCTCCCGGCCACCACAGCCTCGACCTGCTTTGCTCCGGTGATCCTTCCGCCTCAGCCTTCCAAGTAGCTGGAACTACAGGCGTGCGCTACCACGCCCAGCTAATTTTTGATTTATTGTAGAGAAGATGTCTCGCCAATTTGCCCAGGTGGGTCTCGAACCCATGGGTTCAGGCAATCCACTCACCTCAGCCTCCCAAGGCGCAGGATTACAGGCTGAGCCACCGAGCCCGGCTCATTTTTAGATTTTTAAAAAGAGACAAGGTCTCGCTATATTGCCTGATCTTGAACTTCTTGGTTTAAGTAATCCTCTTGCCTCAGCCTCCCAAATTGCTGGGATTACAGGTGTGAACCACCATGCCCAGTCAAAAGCTTATTTTTAATATCTTAGGCTATACCTCCATTATACTGATTCCACTTAACCATTACACCTCCCCTTTGTAAATAAGTTTTCTATTTGTGGAATAGGTTTTTAGTTTTAGAAAAATTGCAAAGATTGTGCAGGATATTTCCCTTAGAGTACATTGAATGGTAGCTCTTAAAGTATGTCCAAATCTTAGCCTCAGTACCTAAGAATGGGACCTTATTTGGAAATAGAATCTTTGAAGGTGAAATTAAAGATTTCAAAATGAGATCACCCTAAATCCAGTGACAGGTTTCCTCATAAAAAAACTGAAAAGAATAAGACGCAGACACGAGGTGGGAGGAGGAGGTCCTGGAGAAGACCATGTGAGATTTCAGAGCACCTAAAACCAAGGAGCACCAAAGATTGCCGGCAGCCGCCAGAAGCAAGAACAGAGGCATAGAAAGGACTCTCCCTTAGAACCTCCAGAAGGAAGCAGCCCAGCTCATACCTGATTTCAGACTTCTGACGTCCAGAACTATGAGAGAATATAGTGTTATTTGAAATTTATGGTGATTTGACATGGCAGACCAAGGAGACCAACACAGTCCCTCATCCAGTTTTCCCTAAAGCTCACATCTTACGTTACTGTGATACATTTGTCAAAACTAAAAAACCAACATTGGCACATTGCTATTAACTAAACTCTAGTCCTTATTTGGATTTCCCTAGTTTTTACACTAATATTCTTTATCTGTTCCAGGACCCACCTAATATATCATATTGTATTTTGTCAGCTTGTCTCCTTAGTCATCGTGATAAGTGACAATTTCTCAGTTTTTCTTTTTCCTTTGTGGCCTTGGCAGTTGTGAGAAGTACTGGTTTTGTAGAATGTCTCCCAACTTGGGTTTGCCTGATGCTTTTCTCATAATTAAATTAGGGTTTGAATTTTTGGGAAAAACAACAGAGAGGTAAAGTGCCCTTTTCATAACACATCACATTATATCAGGGGCTCCTTGAGATTCATGTGACATCACCACTGAAATTAATGTTAATCACATGGTTAAAGTAGCACTTGCCAGATTTCTCTGCTGCAGAGTTACTGTTTTTCCGCTTTCTATCTTCTATTATTTGTGAGTAATGAAGATCAGCTTATATTCAAAGGAAGAGGAGCATTTACTTATGTTATTTGGAATATTTCTGTTAGTCAAATTTGTCACTTCTCTCTCAATTATTTTTTATTCAATAATTTATTCATATTAGCATGAATCACTTCATATAATTTTATGTGAATCATTCATTCATATCAGACTCATGCCCCATGAATTTGTAACTTTTTCTGTTTCATTTTTCACTTCAAATAAAATCTCTTCTGCCCCTGGTTCTATTTTTCCTTGCTGTTCATAGCACTTTTTCAAACTCCATAATCTCTCAATCTCTCTTTCTCTCTCCCTCTTTTCCCCTCTCTCTCTTTCATTTAATTAAGAACTAGACACTGCCTGTATCTTAAGGATAAGATAATGAATAATATATAGCTCATTTTCTCTAGGGGTTCACAGCTTAGAAGAGTCTGCAATGTGCCCCTTATCATGCTATGTCTTGAGGATGTAAAGGCATTTTGGAGGTACCCAGGAGACACTACACCGTTTCACGATAATCAAACTTTCCACTTTCTTACCTGTATTTACTCTTCCTCAACTCACTGATTTACAGATTTCCTTACACTGCATATTGCCTTTCAAAGGAAATTACATTATTTGCATGGTTTCAACTTCTACTGTATACTAATGATCCTCAAATATGTTTCTTTCTCACTCAGGAATCTTTCCCGAGGTCCAGACTTGTTTATTCTACTGTGTCTGGATTAGTCTGAAGATGTCTCTAATGACGACCAAATGTTTTCCTCCTCAAAGCCCAAACTTTATTAATGACACCATTATAATTGCCTGAGATTATATATATATAATAATATATATATATGACAGTTCTCTGTCATCTTCTAAATCCAATCAGACACTGTCATGTTTAATTTTAGGTATCAACTTGACTGCATTAAGGATTACCTGGAGAACTGGTAGAGTCATTTCTGGGTGTGTCCATGAAAGTGCTTCCAGAAGAGATTGGCTTATGAGTCAGTGCACTGAATGGGGAAGATCTACCCTCACTGTGGGTGGGTCCCATCCAGTCAGCTGTGTAACTATATAAAACTAAAAGTGATTTCCTTTTTGTTCTGAAGCTGGGATGCATATACCTTCTTTTCTGGTCCTTGATCATCAGAACTCCAGCCTCTCTGGCTTTTGGACTCCAAGACTTATACCAGCTGCACCACCTATGGTCACCTCTTTCTGCATTCAAGCTTTGGCCTTGAATTGAGAACTACAGCATCATCCCTTGCTTCTGAGGCCTTTAGACTTGGACTGAGTCGGACTCTCAGCATATCATGGTCTCCAGCTTGCAGACAGCCTGTCATGGGATTTCTCAGTCTCCATAATTGTGTGAGTCAATTTTCCTCATAAATCCTCTCTCATTTCTCTGTATATATATACCCTATTGTTTCTGTCTCTGGAGGACCCTGACTAACATGGCCACAAAGGCTTTGCATCTATATCCTAAAGATCTCTTGAATATGCACTACACTTTTTTCTCAGTATCTCTGCCTTTGTACACTAAACTTCAATTCACATTCTACAGTCTTTCCAGATTCAGCATTTTAAAATATAAATCTGATCGTATTCCCTTCTTATTTAACATATTTTTAACATTTCTTCTCAGCATGAGGCCCAACATACAAGACCCGGTAAACATGATTTTAATCTATCTTGTCATGGTCCAGTGCTTCCATGGTTTAGTTACACTGAACAATGTGCCAGTCAAACTTCAGGTTCCTCTGACTTTGTGTATGCCCTTCCCCATTCTTTGATGACCATCCCCTCATTTCCCAAAAGTTCCCACTCTGTCTTCATGATCACCTCAAATGTTTTCTCCATGACTCCTGAATTCTGCAGAGGCAGTTACTTCTTATGCCTCCACAGCATGTTGATATCTATTAGGCAATTATATTTTCATTACTTATATTTGTAAATTTCCTTTATTAGTCTGAGTTACAAGAAAATGGGAGCAGTGTTATATTTACCTTGGTATATAGTCGTTCTCACTTTTTGGGAGAATATGTTCCAAGATCCCCAGAGGATGCCTAAAATTGTGAATAGTACTGAATCCAATTGCCATCAGATGGAACATGTTTCTGCTCATGTCTTTCAACCATAAATTTAAAGCTGTTTCCATCTTAACTTAGCACTTATCACACACTAGCTGTGTCTTTTGTACTTTGAGGTATAACATGCAAAACCAGCACAAATTTCTTTTTCCTTCTTCACAATTTCATGGATTACAGATTCATTCTTACCACAGATCTTAGCAAACTCAGCATACAATTGTTTTTCTTTCATTATTGAGAACTTTTAGTTTTCCACTTAAAGGAAGCACTTTACAACTTCTCTTTGGCACACCTGAATTGCCAACACCGCTACTTTTGGGCTTTGGGGCATTGTAAAGTAAAGTAAGTCTTTCTTTGAAAAATGAGCATTACAATACACCACCACAGTTGATCTGGTAACTGTGGAGGCTGCTACATGACTAAGGGATAGGAAGCATAGACAGCATGGATACGCTGGACACAGGGATGATTCATGGCCCTTGGTGGATAGAGAAGGGAGGTTTGAGAGTTCATCATGCTACTTAGAATGGTGTGGAATTTACACTTATTTTTGAAATTTTTCATTTAATATTTTTTGATCTTGGTTGACTGCAGGTAATGGAAACCACGGAAAACAAACCCATGGATAAGGGGGAACTACTATACTCATTGATTACGATGTAGTGGCTGGTTTTCAATGCACATTTGGTTAAAGAATGGAGATGGACAAGCCTGCAGACAATCTTTTTTTTGAGTTGGAGTCTCACTCTATCACCCAGACTGGAGTGCAGTGGCCGCTCCCAGCCACCACAGCCTCGAC
>NW_007258435.1:311443-433225 GCF_000164805.1 Carlito syrichta | reverse complement strand
GTAGCCAGAATTACAGGCGCGTGCTACCATGCCTGGCTAATTTTTTGATTTATTGTAGAGGTGAGGTCTCGCCTGCCCAGGCAGATCTTGAACTTGCAGACAATCCTATTTCCTTCCTTGCTAGTTAGATATTAGTTCTAGGGTGATATTTTCGATTATAGCAATGTATGTCTAATTAGCTTTAACTTCAACTCATTTGTTAACCAAAGAGAAATCCTCTTGCTCAACAAGTAGACTACAGATTAGGACCTTTGGGTTTCAGAAATAGTTTTGGAAGCTGCTGCTTGAAAGATATTCATGCTGTTCATGTTAACAAACATTATTGGATTGCTGAGTTTAAGACATGCAGCTATACAGGCAAGGAGGGGCTTATTAGGAGCTCTCCCATGATGATTCTTCCTCATGCTCCCTCTTCTCTTGCCATGCCATGCTCCAAATTCCTGGTGTCATGTCTCTTTTGCCAATCAGTCACACAGTATTGTCATACTCATTGATGATTCTTCTAAACATTCCTCCTTACTTCTCCACTTTTGTTTCCCCCACCATATCACTTGGCTCCCCAAATTGAAATTTCTTTAACATAGTCTATTAGGAGGAAAATCACATGCATTTATCTCTAATGTTTGTATGCTACCTTAGAGTTGTAGCCACATTTTACTGTACATTCTCATTTGATCCTACCTAAGAGGGCTGTTATCTCCATTTTTCAGATGAACAAATTAAGATTCATTGCATTTATGTTTTTCCAGTAGTCCCCAAATAAAAAGAGTTGGACTTGGAATCCTAGCTTAACTTAAAATTCTATGTGCTTTTCAACTCAGTGGAACCAGATTCTGATGACATTATTTATGCCTGGAAAAGTAGTATTTAAACTAAAATTATACAGGAATATCTTAGGTATAAGAGCCAATTTTGTTTTCAGGTGCTAGTTTAAGTTGGGTTCTCTGTTTGCATAAGAGATAATTACAAGCCGGGCTCGGTGACCCAGCCTGTAATCCCGTGCCTTTGGGAGGCTGAGGTGAGTGGATTGCCTGAGCCCGTGGGTTCAAGACCCACCTGGGCAGCGAGACCTCATCTCTACAATAAATAAAAAAAAATCAGCCGGGCGTGGTAGCGCATGCCTGTAATTCTGGCTACTCGGAAGGCTGAGGCGGAAGGATCGCCGGAGCCCAGCAGGTCGAAGCTGCGGTGGCAGGGAGCGGCCACTGCACTCCAGTCTGGGCGACAGAGTGAGACTCCAACTCAAAAAAAAAAAAAAGAGAGAGATAATTACAATCAAAATACTATTTCTTTTTTGAGTCAGAGTCTCACTGTGTCACCCACACTAGAGTGTAGTGACATGCTCTTAGCCACCACAGCCTTGACCTGCTGGACTCAAGTGATCCTTCTGCTTCAGCCTTCTAAGAAGCTAGAACTACAGGCATGTGCCACCATGCCCAGCTAATTCTTTTAAAAAATTTATTGTAGAGATGAGGTCTTGTCATGTTAAGCTATTAGGAATTAAAAAAAATATGGAAGGTCACTACATAATGAGAAAAGGTTCAATCCACCAACAAGAAATATCTATCCTAAACATGTATGCACCCAACATAGGAGCACCAAATTTCATAAAGCAGCTTCTAGGCAAACTTAAAAAAGACATTGACTCTAACACTATCATAGCTGGGGACTTTAATGGCCTACTCACAACCCTAGACAGATCATCAGGACAAAAAATCAGCAAGAAGATATGGAACTTCAGTCTGACTCTTGACCAAATGGACTTAATTGATACCTACAGAACACTCCACCCAACAACCACAGAATATACATTCTACTCATCACCACATGGAATGTACCCTAAGATTGACCACATCCTTGGCCATAAATCAAGCATAAACAAATTTCATGAGTTGAAATTTGCCATGTACCTTCTCAGACCACAGTGGAATAAAAATAAATATCAATACCAACAAGTTGTCCCCCAAACCCACAAAGACGTGGACGCTAAACAACATGATGCTAAGCAACTCCTGAATCAACACAGAAATCAAAGCAGAGATTAAAAGATAACTGGAAACAAATGAAAGTGAAGAAACATCTTACCAAAATTTCTGGAATGCCATGAAAGCAATAGTAAGAGGGGAATTCATATCTCTACAAATGCATGTGAAGAAAATAGAAAGGTCACAAATTAAAAGCCTAACAAGTCACCTAAAGCTGGAAAAGCAAGACAATCAGAACCCTAACTTCAGCAGAATAATCCATATCACCAAAATAAAAGCCCAAATCTGGGGCATGGAAGACAAAAAGATAATACAAAAAATCAATGAAACAAAAAGCTGGTTCCTTGAAAGGATAAACAAAATTGATGGTACCCTAGCTAGACTGATCAAGAAAAAGAGAGAAAAGTCCAAATAAACACAATCAGAAACACAAAAGATGAAGTCACAACTGACCCTGAAGAAATACAAAAGATTATCAGAGACTACTATGTATACTTGTATGGAAACAAACTTGAAAACCTAAAGGAAATGGAGAATTTTCTGATACCACACAACCTCTCTAGGTTGAAACAGGTAGAAATTGAGACCCTAAGTATGCCAATAACAATCCAGGAAATTGACTACATCATAAGAAAGCTACCTACAAAAAAAAGCCCTGGGCCAGATGGGTTTCCAGCATAATTCTACAAAACATACAAGGAGGAACTGATACTAATCTTATTGAAAGCATTCCAGGTGATTAAGAAAGACGGAACTCTCCCCAAATCATTTTATGAAGCTAACATCAGATTGATACCCAAGCCAGGTAAAGAACCAACAAAGAAAAAGAACTACAGGCCAATATCTTTGAGGAACATAGATGCTAAAATTCTCAATAAGATCCTAGCAAACTAGATTTAACAACACATCTCAACAATCATCCATCATGACCAATAGGCTTCATCCCTGGGATGCAAGGCTGGTTCAACATTCAAAAGACCATAAACATAGCTGGGCTCAGTGGCTCAGCCTGTAATCCTGCACCTTGAGAGGCTGAGGTGAGTGAATTGCATGAGTCCACGGGTTTGAGACCCGCCTGGGCAGCTTGGTGAGACCTCATCTCTACAATAAATCAAAAAATTAGCTGGGTGTGTTAGCGCATGCCTGCAGTTCCAGCTATTTGGAAGACTGAGGCAGAAGGATCTCTGGAGCCCAACAAGTCAAGGCTTTGGTGGCCGGGAGTGGCCACTGCACTCCAGTCTGGGCGACAGAGTGAGACTCCAACTCAAAAAAAAGAAAGACCATAAATATCATAAACATAATTAAATATATCAACAGATGTAAAAACAAAAATCACGTGATTATATCATTAGATGCAGAAAAAACTTGTGAGAAAATCCAGCAATGTTTCTTGATAAAAACCCTCAAGCATCTAGACATATGTGGAACATACCTCCAAATAGTAAGAGCCATCTATGAAAAACCCACAGCCAACATACTGCTAATTAGATAGAAATTGGAACCATTTCCCCTGAAAACCGAAACAAGTCAAGGATGCCCATTCTCACCACTCCTGTTCAACATAGTTTTGGAAGTCCTAGCTAGAGCAATCAGAAAAGAGAAGGTGATCAGGGGTATCCAAAAAGGAAAAGAGGAAGTCAAGTATCTCTCTTTGTGGATGACATGTTTGTATACCTTGAAAACCCTAGAGAATCTGTCAAAAACCTTCTTGCACTGATAAGGGACTTTGGCAAAGTCTCAAGGTATAAAATAAATGTGCAAAAGACAGTTGCATTTCTATACACCAATAATAAACAAACAGAAGCCCAAATAAAAAGCCAATTCCATTCACAATAGCCACACAAAAAAGAAATACCTTGACATCTTCCTAACCAGAGACGTGAAAGACCTTTACAATCACAACTACAAAACACTGCTCAAAGAAATCAAAGATGACACAAACAAGTGGAAAAATTTTCCATGCACATGGATTGGAAGAATCAACATTGTTAAGATGTCAATTCTACCTGACAATCTACAAATTTAATGCAATACCCATCAATTTACCAGCAACATTTTTTTCAGACCTAGAAAAAATAATACAGGAATTCATATGGAAACATAAATGACCAAGAATTACCAAAACAATCCTCAGCAAAAAAAAAAAAAAAAAAAAAAAAAGCAGGAGGTATCACACTCCTAGACTTTAAACTTTATTATAAAACTACAGTAATCAAAACAGCCTAGTATTGGTACAAAAACAGGCATATAGACCAATGGAATAGAATTGAGATTCCCGAAACAAAAACTCAATTTCTCAACCAACTCATCTTCGACAAAGCCTCCACCACCCACTATTGGAGAGAGGAGAACCTATTCAGTAAATGGTGCTGGGAAAACTGGCTGACCACATGCAGAAGATTGAAACAGGACCCCTACCTATCCCCATACACAAAAATCAACTCTAAATGGATCAGAGACCTAAATGTAAAACCTCAACCTATAAGAATCTTAGAAATGCAGGAGACACTGTATGGAAGTTGGAACTGGCAACCAATTCCTGATCAAAACCCGAAGTGCCCCTGCCACAAGAGATAAGATAGACAAGTGGGACCTCATTAAACTGATAAGCTTCTGCAAATTCAAAGATACCATCATGAGAGCAGGGAGACAGCCCACAGACTGGGAAAAAATATTTGCCAACTCCGTGTCTGACAGAGTCCTAACATCAGAGATCTACAAGGAACTCGAACGTGCTGAAAAACAAACAAACAACAGCCTCATTACAAAGTGGGCAAAATATATGAATAGACATTTCTCAAAAGAAGACATATGAGCAGCCAACAGATATGTGAAAACGTGTTCAACCTCACTAGTCATCAAGGAGATGCAAATTAAAACTACAATGAAATACCACCTAACTCCAGTCAGAATGGCCATCATCAATAACTCAAAAAATAACAGATGCTGGAGAACATATGACGAAAAGAGAATACTTCTACACTGTTGGTGGGAGTGTAAACTAGTACAGCCTGTGTGGAAAACAGTGTGGCGATTCCTAAAAGTTCTAAAAATTGACCTTCCATATGACCCCGCAATCCCCCTACTGGAAATATACCCAGAAGAACTCAAATCACTCTGTAAAAAAGATACCTGCACATGTATGTTTATCGCAGCATTGTTCAAAATAGCAAGAACTTGGAACCAACTGTGCTGCCCATTGAAAGAGGACTGGATACAAAAATGTGGTACATATACACAACGGAATATTCACAGCCATAAAGAAGAACAAAATCGTGAACTTTACAGCAACCTGTATGGAATTAGTTTTTATAATACTGAGTGATCTTTCACAGAAACAAAGGTCTGAGTATCACAAGTTCTCACTCATAAGTGGACCTTGAACAACTAATGTAATACTGTAAGAAAAGGATTGACAGTATTGGGAAACTGTGGGCAGGGCAGGGGAGTGGGCAGAGAGGTGGAATTGACAGTAGTTGATATCTGCCTGGGGAAGGGACACACCTCATCAACAACAATTCATTGTGCTAACTGCACAATGAATATTTGCATACCTAACTCTGAATTGTACCCCACAATTTTAAAATAAAAATTTAAAAAGAAATTATTGTTGAGATGAGGTCTCACCATGTTGCTCAGGCTGGTCTCGAACCCCTGAGCACAGGCAATCCTCTCACCTCTGCCTCTCAAACTGCTGGGATTACAGGCATGAGCCACTGCGTGCCTGGCCTCAATCAAAGTATTCTAATGAGATGTAGCTTTTAGAGGTTTTGATTTTGTGGTTAGTGAATATTCACAAGTGTGATTTACAAGGCATCTGAATGTGTATGTCTCTGTGGCTTATAGCCGAAGAGGAAAACACAGAAGCGTTTTCATGTATTTCATTGCCTTCTCTGTGACAAAAAAATCAACCATGAAATGAAAATGCTCTTTTTCAATAGAAGTGTCTCAGCGTTAGTATTTTTCTTGAGTGTTTTGGATTTTTGTTTGTTTGCTTAAAACCAACTGAAGAAGTTGAACACAAATATGATGGCTCAGAAAATGATGTAAAAATGTATATACTTTTAACATATTCTGGTCACTACCACAATTATGACTTCTAGAAAACCAAGACAAACCTTTTGATTCCTAAGCAGCTTAACTCACTCGTGGAATTTTTCGCTCTATTTATTACAGCAGAAATACTGAATCAATACAATGGCAGCCTGGTAGATAACCCTAGGGTTTTGCCCACAAATTGCCCTCAGCACACAGTCTAGATGGCTTGATTTAATCTAGGTAACTCAGAAGAAATCTAGCCTCTGTGAAGTTTACTGTGTTTGTTTTGTTTCATTTGTTTAAGAGGGAATGAGTTTTCAACCTAATCCTCAGAGAGAAATATTTTGTTTGATGAGTGTTTCACTAGGAAATAAGAAATACATATGTGCTTTTGGATTTTAAATCAATTCTGATATTTTCATGGACTTAAATTGACTCTTTGAATATCCTTAGGTAACGCTAGGAGGTCACATTTCTGTCACATTGTTCTTGATGCCCTCTCTTATGTGAGTGATTTTTCTGCTTCAGCTACACTAGCAGTTATTCTTCCCTAGAAGACTGGCAAGTCTTGTTTTTTAGTTGGAGCTGATGTTCTTAATTACTGATCTTTCAAGTCTTACTGAAAGATGAATTCTAAAGTCATTTGTTTTGTGGAACAGAATTCATAATTTATACAGATATTTTACTCAAATCTTATCAACTTTACAAAATGCTATTTGTAGTAAAATGCTGCAGAAGTAAAGTTCCCAAAATAGCATTTTGAAATGCTTCCCATAGACCCTGATTTTACGAAGATAAATCAAAATAGAATTTTAAACAAATTAAATTTTTAGATTTAAATATTCTTCAATGCCATCAGCTAAACAAAAATTACCTAAACACAAATTTAAACAAGTAAATGAAGTAAATGCTACTAAAAATGTATTATGGAATAGTAGAAAGTCCAACAGTTTCACATCCAAGTTTGTGTGGCTTCAAATATCAGCATTATTTTCTGGCTCTTATTTCTTCAAGAAATTAAATACATGTGAATATAATTATTTTTATGAAAAATGAGAATAATTACATGTACCAGCAGGGCTGTTGTGAGGTTAAGAATAATTTATGTAAAGTGTCAGATGCATATTGGGTCTCAATAAATGTAATTTTTGTTATTACAATGGTTTTTAATTCCTTCATTTCAGGGTTTATCATTGCTAAAATTGTCTTAATTGATCCTGCTACATATATCACCAAGCAAATTTGTAACACCTTTTCCTATAAATATATTTATAATAGTACAAATAATAGAAATGTATTATTAGGACAAAGATTTACTACACTGAATAAGGGCATATGAGTATACTAGTGTTAGAAGATAAATAGTGTTATAAGATAAGCCTGTACTACGGCATTTCCCAGTTCCAAACACTGTAATAGGAACATACTTAGAAGGTGAGAAAATACTAAAATACAATTAATTATACACATTTTCAAGAGCTAATATAGTCTTTGCCACAAGTGCATTTTTATAGAGAAACTCAATCTATTTCCGTGGTAAGTTCTCCTGCAGACTTGGCCTTCTATATAGAAAGCACTTTCATTAATTTTAACATGAGTAGATATTCAAGACGAACCAATATTTTTAAATAACTTAACCTGCTCCTTTAATGTATGTTTTTAGCCAAAACTTTTACCCCTCATTTTTAGAGTCAACTTTTTAAATAAGAGTTTTGATTGGCTCTAAGTAAATCCCCTTTCAGACAAGTTTATAGAAAAAGTCCATCAGATTTGTGTTAGAGGGAAGTTTTGCACCAGAAATCAATAAGATAGCCACCAAGAGGCTGCCATGTAATTTCCTATTATTTAGGAATAATAATTCACAATGATTACATAAATTTGCCATAAATACTGGCAGTGTTTGCAGAAACTTTTGAAGTTGTCACTCTGGGTCACAGAGGGTTAAACTCTTGCAAGGTGATGCCAACTTTGCATGGGTTGCAATTTTTTGTCTGATGTGTTCTCAGTACACATGGTAAATCTTCATTTTTGGTTCAGTTTAAATTATTCAGTATTTTAAAAATATCTTAAAATTCACTTTCCAAGTCCTTAATTACCTTAGTTATTTTTCTCTGAATCCTTTCCGATTTTTGAGTTTGAGAAAAATCTAATGCTGAGGAAATTTAAAAGTCCTTGAGTTTAGTCATTGCTGTCTCAGGGACCTTTTGGAGGGTTCTGTTTTTATTGTTGTTGTTTCACTTTCATTTCTACATCCACTTCCTGTGCAAGTTTGTGTATCTTTGACTCTTTGGAAAAAAGATTATGTTTGAATCAAGGATACCAGATAAGGCTCAATTCACAGACAATTCAGGTTTCTTGAACACTCAAAAGGATGCAGCTAGCATAAATCAGAATGGTGGTTGCTTGCTGATGGCATAGGTCAGGAGGCACACCTAGTCTGCTGATTTACAATATTGATCCAGTACTAAATACTCCATTCTAGAATTTGACCTTTGCTGAAGGAAAAGGCACTATTTTACTTTTGTCAATACAACCTGAGGTAGTACACACAGACTTGTATTTTGTTTTCACGAGATATTTAAAGTATTGTTCTCACAAGGTATATAGTATTGTTTCAGGCTTAACATAAGAAAAGTCAAGGAGGATACTGCATTTAAGGACAAATTCAACATTCTTCTTTATTTGCTTTTTTATACCTTTTCAGAAAATTCACAATGACTTCCTGTTTCTCTACATCTTTTTGAAATCTTTCCACTGGCTGCACACTACTTTCCAGGGCAGTTTCTCAACTCCATACATTTGGATATTATTATTGATTCAAAATTTAAAGATTAAAAAAATTATCTAATATACTTCCATTTGTCTTGTGTTACTCTAATGTGCAAGCCTAGGTTTTTGGATGGCATAAATCATGTTCTTTTGTACCTTTAAGATATATTGAGAATTCAACCACTTCTTACTTCATTGCTACCATCTTAGTTCAAAACATCATCATCTCTCATGTGTACTATTGTAATTACTCTTACTATGTCTCCTTACTTTTGTTATACCTGACCTGCCATAGTCATTCTCCACACACCAACCAGGGTGACCCTTCTAAATGGCAATCTACATCCCACTATTCTGCTCAAAACCCTTCAATGTCCATTTCAGTCAAGCAACTGAAAATTGCATATAATTGCTTACATGCATTTCATTATCTGGCTTCTTTCTGACACCATCTGCTGCTACTCTTTCTCATGTTCTCTCCATTTCAGTCACATTGATTGCTTTGTCTTAACCATGCGTGCTGAGAATGATCTAATCTCAAAGGCTTTGCATTACTGTTCCTTCCTCCTTAGTATATGCAAGACTCATTCCAACAGCTCTCTTGGATTTCTGCGCAGATATCAATGAGGTCTACATAGACAACTCTCATTAAATGTACAGTCTGAGCCCAGCTTCATCTTTGCTTTATTTGTCTTTTGCTGTGTTCTGAATGTGACCCTCAAAATTCATGTGTTGAGACTTAAGAGGTAGGGCCTGTAAGAGGTGATCAAGGGGACAGAGCCTTCATGGGTGGAATTGGAGCCTTTAATAAAAAGGCTTTGAGGGGATTGGTTCATTATCTTCTGCTTTTCTACTATGTGAGGTCACGGGGTATAAGGCATCACCTTGGGAGCACTTTCCAGCCTCCAGAGTTGTGAGAAATACATTCCTGTTATGTATAAATTTTCCAATCTCAGGTATTTTGTTATAGCAGCAAAATGGACTAAGAAAATCTTTATAGATCTTATCTCCAAGTAATTATATATATATATATATATATATATATATATATATATATATATATATATATGTATATATATATATATGTAATTTTTTTCCTGATTTCCCTCATAGAATGTAAGCTTCATGATAGCAGGGTTATTTGTCTGTAATAGTCACTATGTCTATATTATCTCCCTCATAGAGGCAGTCAATTAATATTTATTAAATAGGGGGGTGATCACATAAGTGCTTGTCATGTTGATACTGTATGCATGTAATGTTAAATTATTTGTTGGGGAAAAGGCATTGGATGAGATAGTGATGAGCAACACGAAGAGTCAGGTATGTTCCTTATAAGAGCCTAAATTAGTAGTGACAGTGGGAATTGCATTTTTCCAAGGTATGGGCTTATTTTGTTCTTCTATGCTTAGATGAGAAATTTCAAATATACTCGGCTACATATCTTGATTTTTAGACAATTCTTAAAAATTAGCTTTTCAACCAAACAACTAGTTACCAGAATAACAACTCTAAACTATTTCACTACTCGTGGTTATTTACATCAATTTTAAAAAGATCTCAATGGCATCTATGCTTTAGAAACTGCCAGGAGATAGAGATCGGTTTACTAAATGTCACTTAGCTATTTTCCCAGCTCACAATGAGAGTAAAACTGAGGCTTTTGGAAGCCTTTCCAGTTCTAAGAGAGAGGGATTCCTTGATAAAATAATCCCAGGTCCTACGCAAGTTACTGAGTGTCTAGAAATTATCTGCATTGGATGGAGATGATGATGACAATGATAAAAATAAAAATAACAATTAATATAGTGCTTAGTATGTGCATGCACGGCTCTAAGTAGTTACTTGTATTGATGTGTTTAACCTTCACAACAACATTGTGAAGTAGGCATTGTCATTTGCATCTTTGCAAATGAGAAAACTCAGGTAGGAATAAATTGAATAATTCACCAAAGTCAGACAAAAAACATATACAGCAGAGATAAAATTTGAGTGCTTGGCATCAGAGCCTTCATTCCTTTAACTCTAAGCTATATTGTGCCAATCTCTCGCCTGGAGCATAAGTTGAACTCCAAAAAATGTATTTGTTGCATGAGTGTGCTCATGTTCACGTATATGTGTGTGTGCAAGAGTAAGCACATGTGCATGCATGTGCACGTGCGTATGAAGTTGATAGTGGTAATGGTTCTACTTTAGTAATGAAATTGATGGAACTCTAAAGAGACAAGAGGTGAGAAAGTAAACACCAGTGTTAAACTTTACATTTGTGACGTCACTTAATCAGCATTTTGATCTTTTTTTTTATTAGATAAAATATTAGAGGATCACAGAAACAACCTGACCCTTGGTTAAGTCCTACCTAGACAGAGAAAGTGAGGCTGGAAGGAAAACCTAACATTCTCCTTAAGGATAGAGCTGCCAGCTCTATACAGGAGATATTCTCTGGTTTCCCTGTCAACATCCTCTGTACCCAGAGGCATGTCTGTTTCCTGTGTGGTTCGGAGGGAACAACAGCCAAGAGAACACATTGGGGTAGGCTAAGACTATGTAGTTTGGGTCTAGGGTTGCCAAATATTGTATAATTGTACTAAAAAAAATTTGTTGTTATCTGAAATTCAAATTTACCTGGGTGTCATTTTTTTTTTTCTTCAAAATTTCACAACCTTGCCTGGAGCTTCTCTATCCCTGTCAGGAATGCTGAGCAGTTCATAAGATCAGAGCAATGGTTTGGATTTTGTGAATCCCTGCATGGATTCATCAACTGTTCAACTATTCATACATTATGCCTAGAAACAGTGTCTACCCAACACTTACCAGGGTCAGGCAGCATGCTAAGATCTGATTGAGGCTTTGTGAACATTCACTCCTAGAATGTACTATGTCTAGTCCAGTGGTTCTCAAATTTTAGTATACATTAAGATCCGGGAAGCTTGTTAAACATGCTGATTCTTAGTCCCAACCCCAGAGATTTTGATTCCAAGATCAGAACCCTGAAATCTATGTTTGTTTTTTTTGAGTTGGAGTCTCACTCTGTTGCCCAGACTGGAGTGCAGTGGCCGCTCCCGGCCACCTCAGCCTCGAACCTGCTGGGCTCCGGCGATCCTTCTGCCTCAGCCTTCCTAGTAGCCGGAATTACAGGCATGCGCTACCACGCCCGGCTGATTTTTTTATTTATTTATTGTAGAGATGAGGTCTCGCTGCCCAGGTGGGTCTCGAACCCGCGGGCTCAGGCAATCCACTCACCTCAGCCTCCCAAAGGTGCGGGATTACAGGCTGAGCCACCGAGCCTGGCTGAAATCTATGTTTTAAATGTAACTTTTAGGTGATTTAGAAGTAGGTGGCTCTGGGAGCATACCTTCATATCCTTAGTCTGTTTGGGTTGCTGTAACAAAACATTTAAACTGAGTAACTTACCTTCTGCCTCAGCCTGCCAAGTAGCTAGAACTACAGGTGTGCACTACCAAGTCCCACTAATTTTTGATTTGTTGTAGAGACGAGGTCTCACCAAGTTGTCCAGACTGGTCTCAAACCTGCGGGCTCAGGCAATCCACTTGCTTTGGCCTCCCAAAGTGCTGGGATTACAGGATGAGCCTTTGGGCCCGGCCCTAACTTCTTAATAATAACACATGGGGTATTATGTTCCAATATATAAATTTTGGTGAGGTACCAACATTCAGACCACAGCAGATACACACTAGGCGGTAGGAGAATTCATCCAGACATAATGTGTCAGTAGAAATACTTCTCTGTGAGATTTAAGACACTGAGACATTGTATGATTTGAATTCCTCTAACGTGTTAATGAAGATTATAGAATATTAATGTTTATATTACTCTTTTAAAAATTAAAATATCTTTTATATAATATAGTTAGCATGCTAGTGAGCAGGTATTGGCTGCAAGCCTATTAGGCTCCCCAAAAGAGAGATTTTCCTCAGATTTCTGATCAGAGCCTTAAGTCAAGTGAAGTATAACATTCTTATGAAATAGCTTAGACCTCTTGAGGCACAGTCAGTTCTATAACAGGGTCATATCTGAAAGCCTTGTTTCTGGAAGGAAAATGTTCACTGTGTTTCATAAGGTTAAAAGCAAGACCTACATCTATGATTTTTCAAACCAATTCTATACTTCAGCATAACGTTTGTGGTACTGATGCAGTATGGGCAGGCATTTCTGTATTAGTTGTTGAACACCTTGACTGCTGAATCCTCTACAAAGTCATGTCAAAGCAGTGAGCATTCTGGGAGGGAAGCCAACAACAAATTGTAGTAATCCAGCCTTGTTGTTATAAAGGCATGAATCAATAGCTCAGCATCTTGCTGAGACAGCAATCGTCTTAACCTTGTTATACTCCAGAGATGGTAATATGAGGTCTTATCAATATGGTTGATATGGCTCTCAAAGGAAAGCTGAGGGTCAAAAATGACTGAAATTTATCATGGGGAATATTGCTTTGTGAGATGTCTAGCTGTAGAATTGTGACTACCTATTAAGTCCTCCATAAAGCAAGAAATATATGGTCCACTGCCTGTAGGATAAGAGAAGGGGAAGGAGGTAGACTCAAATGTGAAATAAAACTGGTCAAATGAGATGAAAGTCTGATATCTTAATTTTCAGTTGTGGGCATCAGTTTTTGAGATTACCCCTTAGGCAGCTTCTGATGAAGTGGGCATAGCTTCATGCCATGGAAGATTAAAGGCTTTCTGGGTGGCTGTATTTTAAGTGATAAAATCTTTTCAAAGAGGTTTTTGTTTTTGTAATCAAGTCTAGGCTGTGTCCATGTGATAGCCATAAGTGCCCTAGACAATTAACAACATTTAAATTAGTGTACAAAACAAGACTGCTGTGATCTGTGGTGTCTATTTTTTATTTGTGTTTTATATCTAGCAACTTTCTTAGACGTCAAATCTAGATTGATGCCAGGAAGACAGAGTTTTCTTTAGGAATCATTGTTAGTATTCAGTCCCAATCTCATGCTTTTCAGAAAGAAGGGCACTATGCCGAGTGTTCAAAAGTCCAGGCTTTAAAGTGAGAGAAACCTGGACGTGAATCAAAGCTTTGTCATTTCCAAGCTGTGAGACCTTAGAGTGGTAAGTTACTTAACCTCTCTGTGTCTTGGTTTTATTAGATAATAAAAAACAACTATACTTTCCTCATAAGGTTTTTGTGAAATAAAATTAGATAATTTTTGCAGAATGCTTCTACAGAGCTTGGTACATGGTATGTGTGCTATAAATATTAGCTGCGAATCCCCCAAAAATTGCACCCTTCTTTTTCACCCAGTTTCTAAATAATTTGAGAAATTTAGGAAAAGCAAAATGTCACTTTATTACTTATAGAGAGGTTGGAGAATGAAGTTTGGTTTGAGAGGCAAACTGTTATGCTAAATGCACCTTAGAATTAGGTAGATTCACCCTTCCTGTCATAGCAGTACCACCTGGGCTAGGTTTCCTGTGGAAAAATAAAAAATTTCCCATAGGAAGCTCTTTTTTTAAGAACTGTGACAGAACTAGACTGAGCATGCACAGGTATTTTTTTTTTTCCAAATTAACCAGAGACATTGCTTCCTATCACCAGGATTCAAAAGATTAAAGGGTCAGGAGAGGTCAGGAGTATGTCACAAAACTCCTTGTGAAAATCGAGACTTCTCAACTAACTTAAGGTGTTATCATCATAATTCTCTCCAATAATTCATTTTCATTATATCATATTTCATTATTTAATTTAGTATTACCTCTACCTTTACCTTTTCAAATTACATTATGATTGTATTCATTTCCTATTGCTGCTATAACAAATTACCACAAACTTAGTGACTAAAACAATACAAATGTATTCTATTACAGCTCTGGAGATCAGAAATGCAAAATCAGTTTTATTTGGACAAAATTGAGGTTTTGACAAGGTTTATTTCTCCTAGAGGCTTTGAGGGGAGAATTGTTAGCTTGCTGGTTTTGCCTTTTTCAGCTTCTAGAGGCCACCTGCCTATGCCCCTTCCTTGTATCATTCCAACCTCTTGCTCATCACGACTTCTCTTTTTAACCTTCTTGTCTACCTTTTGCAAGGACCCTTATGATTACACTGGTCTACCTGTATAATCCAGGATAATCTCCCATTTTAAGATTCTCCATTTAATCACATCTGCCAAGTTCCTTTTATCACGTAAGGCAACACATTTATAGGTTCCAGTGTTTAAAGCATGGTTATCTCTGGGGCGCCATTAATCAGCCTACCATGATGACATTTTGATTGTCTGAAATTGCCTTGTAGCTATTTTTCATGTCATTGCATACAGCATTCTTTTAAATATTTCCTGGATCAGATTGTAATTCCTGGAGGGTAGACATTATAGGTCTTTAATGGTATTATATTTTTTCTACTTTGTTATCTCACATGTTAAAAGCAAAACATCTGCTCATAACAGGCACTCAGTAAAGTCTATTGATTTAAATCAGAAAGTCTTCATAAAGGAGGCATGGATCTGGTCTACTTATGTTCCAGGACAAAAAAACTCAGTTTTGACTTTTGATTCTACAATCATTCCGTTTATGTAAGAAACAATGTACTTAAAGTAAAGCATTAGTATGTGACTTGTTTCCCAGATTTCTAATTGTTGAACTATAGAGAGAATTTGGGACAGTCAATTAAATTTTAAGATTTACCAGGAATCCATGGGATTATTTCTGCTACACTTTCCTTCCTTCAAATAAAAGAGTAGAAATATTGCAATTCTTGTGAGTGAATGTGAAAACTTACACTGCACAATTTAACCTGCTCTCCTCATTAAGCTTTGGAGGAAGGAGGATTGTTAGTGGAATTCGTTTCTGATTTTTGCTGCAATGGTTGATAAGAAGTATATTGTAACTTGAAATGAATACAAATGCAAAATAATTCTAGCTCTCAGACCTAGGTACATTTTGAATGCATGATTGTTCATCACTTATGGGTTGAATTAGAAAATTATGGAGACCAATATGTAATTTTAAGTATTCAATTTAGGTTAATAGATATCTAAATGAACCATAGAATTAGCTTTAAAACACAGCCCTATTCACTACTCATAATTTTAAAAGTTAGTGATGCTATGTAGTCGCCTTGCATATAATGTTTTGTTATTTTATTAAGACAAAATGCATATTCCTTAGCCCTGAAAATTTACAATTGGCCTTTTGTACCTGACCTGTGCTACCTTTGTATCTTGTCACTCTCTCCTTGAGTTTTCAAGTCTATGATGGTAGAATCTGAATTGTAGAATTAGAAAGGACCCTAGAAGCTATCTTGTCAATTTGAACTTTTTTTATTATAAAGATGTGGGGTACAATTCAGGGTGAGGTATACAAACATTGATTATGCAGGTACTCTTGTTGATGAGGTATTCCCCTCCCTCCCCTAGCTGTTTCCCTCAACTGCCAATCCCAACCCCCCCCCCCGGACAGTTTCCCGCTATAAGAAAGGGATTCCCAGTTTGCCAATCCCTTTCTTATAGTGTTATAATAATTGCTCAAGGTCCACTTCTGAGTGAAAACATACAGTACTCTGTTCTTTGTTTCTGTGATAGATCACTGAGTATGATAGCAAGAGATTATGCAGCTTTCAGACCAATTTGGACATTTTATAAGCAAGAACATAATTTTAGAAACATTAGTTGACTTGCTAAAGTTCATACAGCTAAGGCAGAGCTTAGTCTCCTAACTTTCTGTAAAGACTGTTTCCTCACCCTCCTCCCCTATTTAGGTAAGATAATTTGAAAGTGGAGAGAAACAAGAGTAGAAAAGCAAGGGGAGGTGAAATAATTCTGGAAATATTGTGACTTAAAGGAGACACAGGTGTCACTCAGTAGCCTACTTTCTGGAGCTTCTCAGCAGAAAGATGGGCTAGTGCTGGGGGATGAAAATAAGGCCCCACATGAAGGTCTGCTTTAGATAGAGAGAGCTGGTGGGGAGCACCTAAGAACCAAGGTCACAGAGCCTACAGAAAGGATTATAATAAAGGAAGGAGTAAAGAGTTGCTAGGGAATTGCAATAAGCAAACAGATATTGCAATGTTAGGAAAACAGTAGATAAAGTTAAAAGTATAATCATATAAGGGACAACATTTTATAATTATAAAATGACAAAATGAATAATATATGAAAGCACTAGAACACTAACAACAACAAAAGCACCTGATGACCATACAACAACTAAATATAAAAATAATATCTATTACATATGCAAGGATAAATTATAAAGCTATAATTATAATGGGAAGCCTTAATACTAATTTTGAAGAATTAGATAACAAATAAGATAAGGGAATTGAAAAATGATATCAACACATTTTCTTATCTACAGAGAAAGCAAGATAAAAAGAAAGATTCAGAAATATATATCCTTTGAATTGAGAATACAAATTTATTTTCTATATCCATGGAAACTTTACAAAAATAGATCACATAATTGACCTCAAAGCAAACCTGGATATAATTTTAAAAACAAAACATTCTACAGATTACTTTTTATGACCAAAATTAAATAAAATGAGATAAGGTGGTGATCTCCCTTTACCCACCTCCCTAATAGTAGCTACTTGGACATTTAGAATGTACTCATTGTTAGCCCATGGATCAAAGACAACTTTAGAAACTGAAATTACAAACCATCTAGCAAACAATAAGAAAGATTAATATTCAAACAGGACAAAGCAAAACTCAGAGAGAAAATTTATAGCCTTAAATTTTTTTGATAAATGGTAAAGTCAAAGGGAAAGAGAATGGAACATATTTAAAACCCTAAAGCAAATTATTGATTCCTTTGCAAAATAAACATTTCTGAAATTGATAAAGAAGCATAGAACTAGAATAAAACAATTAGAAATGGAGAGATAAGAAAGGTTATTAAAGACATACCATTTAAAAAAGGCATTGTGACACTGATTTCCACAGAGGCTGTACTTGTACTAGTTTATACTCCTACCAACAGTGTAGAAGTATTCCCTTTTTGCCACATCCTCTCCAGCATCTGTTATTTTTTGTTATTGATGATGGCCATTCTGACTGGAGTTAGGTGGTATCTCAGTGTAGTTTTAATTTGCATCTCCTTTTTTGTTTGTTTTTTTTTTGAGTTGGAGTCTCACTCCATCGCCCAGACTGGAGTGCAGTGGCCGCTCCTGGCCACAGCAGCCTTGACCTGCTGGGCTCCGGAGAGCCTTCCACCTCAGCCTTCCAAGTAGCTGGAACTACAGGGGCACGCTACCATGCCCGGCTAATTTTTTGATTTATTGTAGAAATGAGGTCTCACCAAGTAGCCCAGGCGGGTCTTGAGCCCGCGGGCTCAGGTAATCCACTCATCTCAGCCTCCCAAAGCACGGGATTACAGGCTGAGCCACTGAGCCCGGCTAATTTGCATCTCCTTGATGACTATTGTTCACAATAGCAAAAACATGGAACCAATTGTATTGCCCATCAAAAATGGAATGGATAAAAAAAATGTGGTACATATACATGATGGAATATTACGCAACCATAAAGAAGAACAAAATCATGAACTTCACAGCAACCCGGATGGAATTAGAGTTTATAATACCGAGTGATCTTTCACAGAAAGAAAGATCTAAGTATCACATGTTCTCACTCATAAGTGCACCTTGAACAATTACCGTAATACTATAAGAAAAGGATTGACAGTAGCAGGAAACTTCAGGGGGGGTGAAGGAGAGGTGAGATTGACAGTAGTTGATATCAGCCTGGGGAAGGGGGAAGGGGGGCATACCTCAGCAACAAGGGTACCTGCACAATGAATATTTGTATACCTAACCCTGAATTGTACCCCACGGTTTTAAAATAAAATAAAAATAAATAAATAAAAATAAAAAAGGCATTGTGAACACCTCATTTTTTGCATGTTGCCTATATTGTGTTGGCACAAATTGAAGATTTGTGGTAAATCTAGTCAAGCAAGTCTTGGTGCCATTTTTCCAACAGCATGTGTTCACATCATGTCTCTATCATATTTTGGTAATTCTTGCAATATTTCAAACTTTTTCATTATCATTATAACTTTTTTCACTATGATGATGTCTGTTTTGTTGTTATATCAATGATCTTTGATGATATTTTTTATTGTTTTAGGGTATCGTGAACTTCACTCATATAAGGTGGCAAACTTGATAGATGTTGTATGTGTTCTGACAGCTCCACTGATCATCCATTTCCTTGTTCTCTTCCTCTCCTCAGGTTGTTGTAGTCTTTGAGACACAACAATATTAAAATCAGGCCAACTTATAACCCTGCTGTGGCCTCTAAGTGTTTAAGTAAAAAGAAAATTGCACCTCTCTCACTTTAAATCAAAAGCTTGAAATAATTAGGTTTAGTCACAAAGGTATGTTCAAAGCTGAGAGAGGCTGAAAGCTAGGCCTTTGGTGCCAAGCCGCCAAGTTGTGAATGCAAAGGAAAAAAATTTGGAAGAAATTAAAAGTACTACGCTAGTGAACACACTAAGGGTAAGAAGATGAAACAGATTTGTTGCTGTTGTGGAGAGACTTTTAGTGGTCTGATAAAAGATCAAACTAGCCACTATATTCCCTTAAACCAAAGCCTAATCCACAACAAGATTCTAACTCTCTGGTTCTGTGAAGGGTGAGAGAGGCGAGGAAGCTGCTGAAGAAAATGTGCAGCTACCTACCAGAGGTTGATACATGAAGTTTGAGAAAATAAGCCATCTCCATAGCATAAAAGTGCCGTGCCGATGGGAAACAGCAGGTGATAATGTAGAGGGTGCACCAAGTTCATCCATAAGGTTTAACTGAGATCATTGATTAAAGCAACTATGCTAAAAAATGTAGATTTTCAATGTAGATGGAATATCCTTCCATTAAAAGAAGATGTCATTTAGGTCTCTCATAACTAGAAAAGATAAGTCAATGCCTGACTGCAGAGCTTCAAAGGATAGGCTGCCTATCTTCTTAGGGACTAATGCAACTGGCGACATTAAGTTGAAGCCAATGTTCACTTACTATAATGAAAATCCTAGGGACCTTAAGAATTATGCTAATTCTACTCTGCCTGTGATTATAAATGGAAGCTTGAAAGACAGCACATCTGTTTACAGTATGGTTTACTGGATATTTTAAGACCATTGTGGGGACCTATTGCTCAGAAAAAGAAAATATTTTTTTCAAAATAGTACTGCTCATTGACAATGCACATGGTGACCTAAGAGTTCTGATGGAGTTGCACAAGGAGATTAATGTTGTTTTCATGCCTGCTAACACAATATCCATTATGAAACATATGGGTTAAGGAGTAATTTTGACTTTAAAGCCTTATTATTCAAGAAATACATTTTGTATCTATAGCATCCACTGATAGTGATTCCTGTGATGGTTCTGGGCAAAGAAAATGGAAAACTTTTGGAAATGATTCTCCATTCTGGATGCCATTAAGTACGTTTGTGATTCTTGGAAGGAGGTCAAAATATTAATATTAACAGAAGTTCAGAAGAAATTGATTCCAACCCTCATGGATAACATTGAAGAGTTCAAGATTTCAGTGGGGGAATTCACAGCAGCTGTGGTAGAAATGACAAGAGAACTAGGATTAGAAGTGGAGTCTGAAGATGTGACCGGATTGCTGCAATCTCAAGAAAAATCCTCAATGGATAAGAAGTTGCTTTGTATGAATGGGAAAAAAAAAAAAAAGAGGTGTTTCTTAAGATGGAATCTACTCCTGGTGAAAATGCTGTGACCATTGTTTAATTTACAACAAAGGATTTAGAATATTATATAAACTTAATTGGTAAAGCAGCAGCAGGGTTTTTTGAGAGAATTGACTCCAATTTTGAAAGATGTTTACCTAAGGTAAAATTGCATGCTACAGATAAATCCTTCATGAAAGGAAGAGTCCATTGATGCAACAAACTTAATTGTTGTCTTGTTTTCAGAATTTGTCATAGCCACTCCAATCTTCAGCAACCACTGCCCTGATCAGGTGACAGCCATCAGCACTGAGGCAAGACCCTCCCCCAGCTAAAAGATTATGATTTACTGAAGGCTCAGATGTAGCATTTTTTAGCAGTAAATATTTAAAAATTTTATTGGACATTGTTTTTTAGGCATAATGCTGCTGAGTACTTAATAGAGTACAAACAACTTTTGTATACTTTGAGAAACCCCCCAAAATCATGTGACTCTTGCTTGATTGCAAAATTCACTTTATTGCGGTGGTCTGGAGTTGAACCTATAATATCTTCGAGGTATGATTGTGCACGACTGGTGGGAATATAAACTTTTTGGTGGGAATATGAAATCAAGAACTCAGAAACTTGCACACTCATGTTCATAGCAGCGTCATTCACAATAGCCAATAGGTAGAAATGTCCCAGATGTACATCAACAATAAATGGATAAACAAAATGTGGTATATACATACAGTGGAGTATTATTCATCCTTAAAAGTGAAAAAATACGGACACATGCTACAACATAGAGGAACCTTGAAAACATTATGTTAAGTGAAATATATCATACACAAAACCATAAATATTGCACGATTTCACTTATATGAGTTATCTAGAATAGGCAAATTTACAGAGATAGAAAGTATTAAAATGGTTAATTTTATGGTAGGCATATTTTACCACAATACAAAGGCATCTTAACCAGATATTTTCATGAGTTCTCACTAATTTCAAAGAACAGGTATTTCTCATGTTGTTTAATCACCTTAGAAAATAAAAAAACGCTAAGCTTCCCAAATCCTTTTTGAAGCCAACACAACTTTAATACTCAAATTTGTTAAAGATGTTTCAAAATGGAAAATTATAGACCAATTTCATATAGGAATATAAACACACTAATACTATGATAATTGAAAATAAAATCTGGCATTATATGAAAAGATTTATTAATACCAACTAAAAATTATCCAGAAATACAAAGGTGATTTAGTATCAGAAAATATTATTGTAATTTGCTTAATTAGAAAACTAAAAACAGAAAAAACTTGCAACTGCAAATGAAGCAAAAAAACATATTAGACAAAAGTTAAAAGAAAATGCTAAGTAAAATATAGAAGAAAACTACTCCTGGAGAAGAAAATATAGACTAAAGTAAAATATATAAGAACATTACTTTTAAATTCTTGAAACCATTTCAATTAGGATCAGAAACTAAATGAAGATGTTTATTATTGTTGGTAATACTCAACATTTTTTGGAAGTTACATGTTATAACATGAAATCATTTGATGAAACATTGAAAAAGAGAAGATTAAATCATCTTCTTATTTGATAGATATGATTATATACTTCAAAATCTTCAGAATTCTAGTTCAAGAATAAAATAAATAAAATAATTTTGTAGATAAAGGTATACTAAGTGAATGGATTTTCTATCAACAATTAAACTTAGAAATAAAAATGAGTGAAAGTTTATTTAAATGACAGTATATGCTTACACTTCTTAGAAATATAGCTACCAAGAATGGCATAGAATTGTCACAAAAAAATCTATAAACTTTCCTTAATTATAATAACACTAAAAAAAGGAAAAATAATATTCTTGAGTAGAAGTTAAAAATGTCAGTTCTGCTAAAATTAAAGTAAGAATTTAATGTTATTTTGATTATCCAGAGGATTTTATTCAGAGAGAAATTTTATAATATTATCTTAAACGAAATGAAAAATGGCTGAGAATAGTCATGAAAAATATAAGGAAAAGAAGAATGGGGATAGATAATCTACTTCACTGTTCTCACAAATACAATAGACACTGTGAAAAAAATCAGTATGGACTTATCCTAGAACTAGAAAATTAGATTGTGTGTCAGAAACAAAATTAAAAAAGAAGAATATTAGATGTAAAAACAATACAATTTTGTTAAATGATTTCATATACATTTGGACATTTAATATATGCAAAGTCAGTTTTTCAATTTTGTGGGTAAAGGATGAATTATTTAATGAATAGTGATAGCACAACTGACTCTCCACCTGAAAGAAAATAAATTTGAGTTCAAAATAGTTCAAATAAAGCAAACACAAATGCAACAAATTTAAATATAGGCTAATGTTTTGGCTACAAATATAATCAAGAGGACAGAGAAACTTTCTTAAGCAAAATGAGAAACTCAGATGTTCTAAAACTTTGATGCATTTAACTGTATAAGATGAAAAACTCAAGAACATATTTCAAACTGAAAACAAACTCATAACTAAAGATGCCAAATGAAATTTTAACCTCTATACTATACAAATGGGCTAGAAAAATAACCTACTAGATAAAAGAACACAAAATATGAACATTCCATAGTTGAGAAAATCCAAATGACTGGTAGACATTTGAGAAGATGGTAAAAATCACTGGTAGGTAGGAAAATGTAAGTTAAATAAAAATTGGTGATTTGCATCCATCAGATTGACAAAAATGTGGAAAAAAGACAATTATTGCCAGTTGTAATAAGAGGAAATTGATACTTTCATATATTGGTAGATATTCAATTTTGCAGGTCTTTAGAAATGCAATATGGTAATATCTATTAAAATTAAAACTGCATGCATCTTTGACAGCAAAGTATTACTGCCAGGAATCTATTCTATACTAATAAAAGCACCATAATATAAAATTTTATGTACAAGTATATGTATTAAATAATTTTTCATAAGGGCAAAAATACAGCAGTATGGAAATATAAAAATATCTATCAATAGAGGAAGGCTTGAAATCAATAGTGGTTTATCTACAATGTGGAATATTATGTTATCAGGCATCAATTAAAAATAACACATTAGAACTACACATGGTCGATTCAAAGCAATGCATTCAAGGCATAACTGAAAAAAGTAACATAAAGAGGAGTATGTCTCATATGAAACAACCTGTATAGTCAATTTAAAACTCCTTATTAATGCATATATATGTATACATGTGTGCATGCATTTATGTGCATGTGTGTGTGATTAAATGAGCTTGAAGTGCCGTATGGAAGTACAAACATGGTGTTGTTAACACAGACTACTAGTTCGATTGACAGGGGGGCAATAAGTCCAGGTAAGTTGGAAATAAATTTGGAAGGAAGTAGGTTGGAGACGAGCTGAGTGGGAAGTACATAATTAGCTTTTACTTTTTACATCATGGTATATTTTACTTATTGCAAGAAACATGTTAATTCTATAATTTGAAAACATATACAAAATAACCTTTACAATATTAAGATAAATTATTTTAAACATTCTAGTGGACTGGATGGTGGCTTCCTAAAAGATATGTCCACCTGTGGGTGTGACCTATTTGGAAAAACAGTCTTTGCAGATGAAATTAAATTAAGCTTCCAAAGGAAATCATTCTGGATTATGGAGAATTCTAAATCCAGTGACAAGAGATGGGAAGAAGACACACAAAGACGAGAAGGCTATGTGAAGACTGTGGGAGAGACAGGACTCAGAGGCACAGTCTAGGACGGCCAAGAGCCATCAGAAGCTGAAAGAGGTAAGAAACAGACTCTCCCCTAAACAATTTGGAGTATATTTTGGAGTATAGCCCTCTTGACATCTTGATTTTGTACTTCTGACTCTATAACTATGAGAGAATACATTTCTGTTATGGTAAGCCAACAAATTTATGGTAATTTTTTTTTGACAAAAATGCCATTCAGAATTTAAAAAAAATTTATTTCTCTTTCTCCTCCTCCTCCTTCTTCATCCTCCTCTTCCTCCTCCTCCTCTTCCTCCTCTTTCTCCTCCTCCCCCTCCCCCCCTTCCTCCTTCTTTTCTTCTTGACAGACTCTTGCTCTGTGATTCAGGCTGGAATGCAGTGACATAATCTTGGACTCAGTGGATTCTCCTGAATAGCTAGGACTGCAGGCATGTGGCACCATACCTGGCTAATTTTTAAAAATTTTTTGTTTTAAAAACTGGTCTATGTTGCCCAGTCTGGTCTCAAACTGGTATCAAGCAGTCTCTTGGCTTGGGGTAATTTGTTATAGCAACCTAGGAACCTAATTCAGATACCAAGTGTTTATTGCAATAGAAATTTTCTGTGAGTTCCAATATGTAAAAACATTAGCCAGCGAGACCCTGGTTCATGAATGTGGCACCTTTCCCCACCATCTCCATCCTTGTGTCACCACAGAAACACCAGGCTGCTTGGAGCACAACTTGAACATCACAGGTTTAGCCTAATCCCATTTCTGTACAGATAAGAAGAGTGAGATATGAAGAGTCTTTCCTGTCTGAATTTGTCCTTTGCGTCATTTTAAGTTTCTTTTTTTTTTTTTTGAAGTACAGTGGAATTTTATTTTATTTTTTTTTATTTTTTTATTTTTTTAATAATTAATCAGTATTTTTATTATAGTTTTGTGTAGTTCAGTTAGTTCTTGCCATTTTTATACTTTTGACAAATGCATTTCAATACCACATAATCATTTTTGTAAGGTTTTATTAATCTATCTTTTTAACATTTTTCTGGTGTCCTTTGGAAAATATTTTGAATAACCTGCTGGTTTCTTGCTGACCAATTCTAGATATGCACCTTTCACTTGAGATATGAATCCCTGATGAATTCTTAATTCTGTAGCTCTGATTCATCACGTGACTATGCTAAACTGAGAATTCCCCTCACATCACTGGATACAATAGGTCTCGGATATAAAAATGCTTGAGAAGGCATGACATTTGTGGTGCAGAAAGACTAAGGACAGCCTATGAGTACAGCAGTGAGGAAAGAGGGAAAGACTGAATGCTGAGCAACTGCAGTTAAGGTGTGATGCCTCCAGGTGGGCATAAGATTCCTAAATAGTGAGTTAGACCTATCCTTAAACATGGATGCTCCTTTATTTCTAGCAAAAAAAGAATTTCCCACTTTCCCCATAGCATCAAAGACAACTGAGGCTGAAAAGGCTTTGATGAGTGAGATGAGGTGTGGAGAGGTGAGAAGGACCATTGTTGAATGACACCACATTAATCATTTTGCCAGGCTTTTGTGGGTGTCTTTGCATGTTAAAGATCAGGTAGTTTTCTGCAGTGGAGAACAGAGTTAACTGGAGCAGAATAAGTAGTTTATAAAGGCTTTCTATTAATTATTTCGAAATCACAGGCAGATGTTGTGAGAATTTTGGATAACCAATGGGTTTACAAAACCATGATTGTTACAAATTGGCATGAGGCACATAGAAAGCAAAGGATAAACAGACAATGCAAAATTAGAATGATCAAAACAGAAATAAACTCAGATATGAATGGGGTGGATTTTTAAAATATATCCAACTATTTTATATGCATAAAAGATTTAAGATGCATCAATATTTATTCATATATTTATAACTAATATATGTCATCTATTTATAATTACACTGGGTATATTTGCAGTTTGTGATATATATATGACATATGTATCATATATTTTTATATTTTCTTTTAGGTATATCTCACAATTCCCATTGTTGGGTTTCCAGTTTCCACATAGCATAAGTTTGTCCCAAATATTGCATGGGACATACTTACAAAAATTATTTGTTTATCTGAATTTCAAATTTAAAAGAGTATGCTGTGTTTCCATTTGCTAAATCTGGCAACGCTATTTTTAAGAAGTTGTTTGTGTTTTTTTAATACAGAGGACTTTCTTACTTCTCAGTATCTAAGTTAAACTGATGTTAACCCCACTAATCTGACTCTGTGAGAGTCTCAAGAGGTCTTCCAAATTTCTAGCAGTTTTCTATTTTCTTATCTCTCCAGATCGCTGTGTTTCTGCACCCTTGCATGCGTTATATGTTGCATGACTCCTCAATCTGACCTGATGCTCAGCTCTTTCTTCAGTTTTTGTAAACACCTCCCCCACATACTGCCACATATGCACGCCAAGAATTCGATGCTTTGTTTGTTTATTTGCAGAGTCGTCATAAAAGGCAGTAACATCTGAAATCCTACTTTCCTCTTCTACTCTCATCTGCTGTTTTCAAATCCCCACTTCCTGGTAACTCTTGGATAGCAGAATTTTTCGCTGAAACTTTGGGATCAGTCTTGTCTTAGGCTGGGTGGCAGGAATGAAAAGGAGAGAGGAGCTCACTTTCTACTCAAAAAATTGAAACATTTTTCCCAAGAGAGACTGATCTCTTTCTCTGAGGAGTTCTGCAACCAGCTGTGACGATAATGTATTTTTCCCTATCTTATTGCATATTTAATATAAGCATAAAAGCAAGTCTACAAAAAAAAAGTTGGTTTCAGTAGTATCATGCATTGAAAAAATCAGTGTACATTCACGTCCTTAAAAGATTTATTTTCCTGCTCTTATCATTATTACAAACTGCCCAACAGCAGGGGCACTACTCTAATTTACTACCAACCCTCATGCACACCCCTAGCACAAAAATTTTGATCCTTGGAGGGGCGTTGACTCCAAGTTTGGTATAAAGACAAAATGAGATGGAGTCAAAGCAAACTGTTGTTAACCAAAAATCAAGGATTCTTCTTGAAACATCAGGGGTAGTGCTTCAATAATGAAATAGGCAGCAAATAATAAGAGCAATAATGCTAATTGTTCAACTGGAACAAGCTAAGCCTCTACAAAGCCTTAAGTTCACGGTCACAGGCAAATGAGGAAACAAGATGTGCAAAGAGGTACTTGAAATACAACAAAAGAATGATTCTAACAGGAGCTTTCCATCCTTATTGATTTAAAGAAGGAAGAGCGTGTCAAAATATGATGCTTTATTTTCTTTGTTTAGAATGTTTCTGTATATTTAGCACTTGTATACTTGTTTGTGTTTGTGTTAGAAAAAAGAAGGAACTAAGATACATGAATGAACCAAATGACACAGGATTTCTGCGCGGTGAGGTAGACCTTTTCCCTACTATAGAAAAGACCAGAGAAGGAGGGACATTCTAAGTACTGAAATACACATCAGCAATAGTGAGCTTATATAACAATGACCTAAAAACTTTTATAGTTGATTATAGCTATGCCATACAAGTATACACAATGACAATTACAAAATAGGATGTTTCAAGATAATAAAGGGGTCATATGTACTGAAAAGGAAAAGTGAGTATAGATATTCAAACTAATTATAAATAAGGCTCTATGAATTTTAATTAAATGCTAATAATAAATACATATATTTTAATAATTGAAACAATCTATGTCAATATATCATAATGTCCTGGTAATGGCATAGGTACTTTTGGCTATAAGAAATTTCAGAAAAGAAAATGTTTTCAAAAATTAAAATTTATGTTAAAGACAGGGATATATAGAACTCAGGATTAATGAGTGAAAGTTAGAAATAAAAAGGTCCTAGGTCTACTGTGGAGACTGAAGTTTGCTTTACTTTGAACCATTCTACCAAATCTCATACTCTAAACATAAATGAACTACTCAACAATATTCTGGTATTCTGAGAAATCATTCTTTTTCACTTAGATCTGGAAAAATTTGAATAACAACAAAAAACTCTAGAAAGGCTATAAACATTGGTTCTGGTAAAGCTACAGAAAGTTTCTGAAGATATTAGAAAGATGATAACAAAATATATCAAAATAAGAAAGCAAAATTTCATTTATGGTATTAGCACTTTTGCCATCAGTATTATTTTGTGGTATTAATCAGCTATGGAATCATTATGTTCGTGTATGTTTATTTGTTATTTAAGGCATTTAAAATATTCAAAAGTCAGTTATGCAAATTATTAACTGCAGTTTAGATTATTTACAGAAATTTAATTAATCAAATTTGTAGTCAATAACTAATGCCCACAAAAATGGATTTTTCAAGTTTTGCTTTTTAAATATGTGAATTTAATGTATTATGACTGGCTAACAGAAATCATTACATTGAACCAAAATGACTCCAGATATGTAATTATAAAGCAATTTTATTTTTGTTTTCACCATTTCTTTAAATCTGTTCTATAGAGTTAATTCTTTCCTACCATTTTCAAAAACTAAATCAGGTCCCTGGTTCTTCTGGTTATGATTGCTTAAAGTTCAGACACATGGCTCTAATTAATAATTAAAATATTCAGTTGCATGTACTAATAAAAACTATAAATTTAAAGCTGAGGTTTCCGGTTATTCCTAACTCTAGCCTGCTGCAGGCAGGTATCCTACTGTTTGGGGAAGTTGTGGTTTGTTGCCTCTCTTTAATGTTTTTATTTCTCATCTTCATCCCCTTCCCTTGATCTGGCTAGCAGTGTTTCTTAAGTGTACCCTCCACCCTCACCTGTGCACATTGTACCTGATAGGTGATTTCCCCCATCTTTTCCCCTTTCCCATCCTTCCCTTTCTGAGACTAGATATTTTGATTCTCACTTTATAATCCAGGCTGGAGTGCAGTGATATGATCATAGCTCACTGTAACTTCAAACTCCTGAACTCACACAGTCCTCCTTTTTTTTTTTTTTTGAGTTGGAGTCTCACTTTCGCCCAGACTGGAGTGCAGTGGCCACTCCCGGCCACCGCAGCCTCGACCTGCTGGGCTCTGGCAATCCTTCTGCCCCAGCCTTCCAAGTAGCTGGAACTACAGGCGCGTGCTACCACGCCCGGCTAATTTTTGATTTATTGTAGAGATGAGGTCTCGTCAAGTTGCCTAGGCGGGTCTCGAACCCACAGGCTCAGGCAATTCACTCACCTCGGCCACCCAAAATGCGGGATTACAGGCTGAGCCACCGAGCCCAGCCACAGTCCTCCTTTATAGCTGGAATTACAGTTGTGTGTCACCATGCCCAACTAATTTTTATTATTGTTATTATTTGTAGAGATGGACTTTTGCCTTTTTCCCCCAGGCTGGGATCAAACTCTTGGCTTCAAGGGATTGCCCCACCTCAGTTTCCTAGACTGCTGGGATTACAGGTGTGAGTACACCATGTATACTGTATTTCTGACCACTTTGTAGTCAGAGTGTAGGCAGAGGGGAGAAGAAAGAAGGTAGAGGAGTCCTTAACTGATTAATACCATCGTTAGCTGCTACCATGTTTTCCAGGTCTATCAGGAGATGAAAATAGGTCCCTTCTGCGGGGTGCAGTGGCTCATGCCTATAATCCCAGCACTTTGAGAGGCTGAGGTGAGAGGTTTGCCTGAGTTCATAAGTTTGAGACCAGCCTGGGTAAATAGGTGAGACCTCATCTCTACAATAAATAAAAAACTTAGCTGGGTGTGGTGGTGCACACCTGTAGTCCCAGCTACTTGGAAGACTGAGGCAGAAGGATCACCAGAGTCCAGCAGGTCAAGGCTTCAGGAACTGTCAGCATGCTACTGCACTCCAGACTGAGCAGCAGAGTGAGACTTCAACCAAAAACAAAACAACAACAAAAAAAGAAAGTAGGTGCTTTCTCTTTTAAGGGTACTTCAGAAGTTCTCCCTTCCTTCAATTATGGAGAACATATTACCTGAAGTTCTTTGAACCCTAGCAAGTACATCTCTATTTTAGATAGTTTCTAACTCTTTTCTCAGGCCTTTAACATTTCTTGATACCTGAAAATTCTCTCTGTTATGATCAACTGCTGTGGTTCTCTTGGGCAGGACTTAAGATTACCTCACACTAGCTTTTCTGTGTGAATCCCCATACCTGGTCCATGGAGCGTATTCATACTTTCTTTACTCCAACTGCGTCTGAATGTGTAAGCCAATCCTACCTTTTTTGCTCCATTGTTAAAATAGTAGAGTACCTTTTCTCTCACTGGTTTTGATTTATTACATGTGAGACAGACATTTGTCTACCATGTCTCTAAAATGCATGGGGTACATATTCAGCTCTCCCGTGGTCCTGTTAACCACTTTCATTAGATTAATGGTGAGGAAAGGTAGGTACTTTCCTAACCTTCCCTTTGGGAGTGTTAGGTAGTATACAGGGTATAGATCTTGCCAAAGAAATATTCCCTTCCAAATTCTCTTCACATATTTAACTCTTGATCCACTGAAATCCTACAAGCAGTTTTTTTGGTTAAAAGACATGAGACCAGTTTCCAGGAACCTCCTTTTTGAGTTCTGTATATAGCCTAGTGCCTGCTTCAGAATACAACATCTATTGTATGATTTTGCTTTGACCTTCCATTTTAATGTGTAGTAATACAAAGTACAAATTTAGTGAGTATTCTACACCATGCACACAATCTTTTTTTCATCAGCGACTCCTACAACATTTATAAACATTTTAAAATGAGGAAAGAATCCCTTGGGCAAAGGACAGATTGTAAACTTCTATCAATAACTATATAAATTGGGTGAACCTCCACATGAGAACTACAGTTAAGATTTTTGTGCTTGGGAAAAACTGAGCAAATTAGCAGCTCTACTAGTGAATAATGCTTGAATACAACTTCTTCCTTATGTTCCATGGTCTTTTATGTTTCCAATTAAGTTATTAGTGCTGGGAGATCAAGTTAGAGCTACTTAAGAGCTTTTCATTGGTAGAGAGATCATAGGTCTTGGTTGTTAATTAACAACACAGGAGTACTCCTGTCTCCTTAGGTCTGTAATGAAAATCTCTGCTTGATGTCTTAGCACCTTTACTACAAGGAAGGAACCCTGAGGTACTAGGTAATATATTTTCAGTTTTCAAAGACATTTATGAACACCAAGTAGATTTTTTTTTCCTTGAAATGACTTTAGGTTGGTGTTTAATAACTTTTATTTTGGAATCACCTTGTTTTTTTAATTAAACATGAAGAATTCTAAATCACACCTCACACAAACAAGATCCAGTAGGACTGTGATGCACCTCAGGTATTAACATTTAAAATAAGGACTGCAGATGGTATAATGCATAAAGTCTTCCAGACTCATCCATGTTGTGGCAAATGGTAAGATCTCACTGTTTTTAAGAGCTAAATGGCATCCCATTTATCCATTTGTCCAGGTTGACTGACACTTAGGTTGCTTCCATAGCTTAGCTATTTGAATAATGCTGCAATGAACATGAGAGTGCAGATTTATCTAGAAGGTGGTAATTTTACGTCCTTTGGGTGTAACACTTATATGCCCAGAAGAGGGATTGTGGGTCACATGGTCGTTCTATATTTAATTTCTTTAGAAATCTTTTTTTTTTTTTTTTAAATTGTGGTCTCACTCTGTTGCCTAGACTGGAGTGTGGCAGCCTGATAATGGCTTACTACAGCCTCCAGTTCCTGACCTCAAGTAATCCTCACTCAGCCTTCTGAGAAGCTGGGACTATAGGTGCTTGCCACCATGCCTGACTACTTTTTAAATTTTTTTGTAGAGACGAAGTCATGCTGTGTTGCCTAGGCTGGTTTCAAACTCCTGACTTTATTTATTTATTTATTTTTTTGAGTTGGAGTCTCACTCGGTCGCCCAGACTGGAGTGCAGTGGCCGCTCCCGGCCACCGCAGCCTCGGCCTGCTGGGCTCCGGTGATCCTTCCGCCTCAGCCTTCCAAGTAGCTGGAATTACAGGCATGCGCTACCATGCCCGGCTGATTTTTTGATTTATTGTAGAGATGAGGTCTCGCTGCCCAGTCAAGTCTCGAACCCGCGGACTCAGGCCAAACTCCTGACTTTAAGCAATCCTCCAATCTTGGCCCCACAAAGTGCTGGGATTACAGGTATGAGCTATCACACTGAGCCTTTCTTTAGAAACTTTTATACTGTTTTCCATAGTGGCTGTACAGATCTAACAGTGAACAAGAGTTTTCTATTCTCCACACCCTTGTCAACATTTGGTGTCTTTTGACTTTTTGACAATAGCCATCCTAAGAAGTTTGATAGTGGTTTTGATTTGCATTTTTCTGATCATTAACGATGTTGAGCACCTCTGCATACACCTGAGCATTGGGAAACAAGTCAGAAGGGATCCAGGCAGATAAATTCCTATATCTCCACCCCTTGTATCAACTACTTCTAGGCACAGTTTCTGTCTGCATCTTGTCCAAAGAGCAACCATGTCCTAAGTAGCCAGTCCCTACATATATTGAGCGCGCTGCACTGTCTTGCTCTGTGGCTTGTGATGTGTTAGGCAGCTGGTATTTACATTGGTTTGGTTTATATCCTTTCTTTCCTACTTCTGTGTTCTCCATTTTTTGCTGCCCTTGTTTTGCACCTCCCAAGTAGAACATCAGCACTTTAATCCTTGTGCTCCATTTTCTAGAAAACTCAAGCTAAAATGTAGCAATCATAATAACCTAAATCTCCGGAGTGGATTATATACTTTTCACTGCACTTAGGGTGTTTTCCGATTTATAGCTCATAGTAATCAAAGCTTTTGAATGTCGGTGTTTGTATTCGAATTGGCCAAAAAATTACATAGACCTAAATATAGTACACATATAATATATAAATGTAATATAGATGAATATAATATATAAATATATACTTTATTTCTAATCATGATTGTCATTGGCTGTCATGAGGGAACAGTGTTCTCTAAGTGGAAAATATAATCAGGTACTTTAATTCTGTATCAAGATTTCATTTCCAACACGTGATTCTAGTATATTCCTGAGCTGTTCTTCTTGCTGCTCCTAGCACTGTAGAAAGACACAGGTAGTGACTGCAGGTGCTGTCTTTCTTCTTCTGATTGAAGGCTCATGTAAAGGGTTCTCCCCTTGTTTCAGAAATAAGGACAATTGGACAACCAACAAATTATAACCCCCTTTTTTAAAATCCTTAAATAGTTCTTTGGTTATTTCAGAATTGCAAGTGATGGACCTAACAAAATACGATAATGGCTTTCACAAGAATAACTTTTCTCTTTTTTTGGGCAGAAACTCTGGAGCATGAAAAATTAAATGATCTTTCACCTCAAATAAAGTAAATTTTTTAGGCATGAGGTCTATGACTGGGGGAGAGGGTTAATTTTGGATTATAGCATTTTCGTTGAACCTGACTTGATTGGAAGATCTCATTCCTGAACTCTGCCTTTCATATTACTCTTTAATTACTACAAATATTTACCATTTTGAAGTGAGTTGCATTTTTATCCTCAGTGAAACCCAATAAAGCCAATGTATTGACTAGTGATTATAAAATATTCTATTTTATAATCATTCTAATAGTAGTGTTTGTAGAGAAAGCAGTAAGTTAGTTTCATTATCTTCCAGGCTTGAAACTAAAACAGGCCAAGAAAAATGTAAGTGACAGAATTTGACAATCAGAGTTTCCACATTTCAATTTTCATACTATCATAAGACAACAAGGGCAGAGGCTTGTCTGGCCATATACATACTAATATAGATGTGTGCACACACAGAGGTACATTTATTTGTATAGAAACATGTCACCTGTTGTTTTTATAGATCTCCCAGTTGGGAAAATCTAGTTGGAAATACTAAACTAATTGGGTCCCTAGGGCTTCCCTAAATCCCTTTCCTGGTATATTGATAGCTACATTCTTGTTCACTTTCTGAAAATTGAACACTTGGTTATATTTTTATCTGCTTAGTCTTTAAACCTTTTTTACGCTGAACAAAAAAAGTTAGGTTTTATCTCTTAAGAAAGAAATTTATTTTGCATGATTATTTTTTCTTAAAAAGTTAATTAAGTTCTTTAGAAGGATATCAAGGATGACTTTAATTTTCTCACCAAAAATTTGTCTAAAAATCTGTCAATTTGTCCATTTCCAAAATGACTATACACCTCATAGGAAACTTTGTTTAAATATATCATTCAAGTAATTGAAATACATGGCATAAAAATTGAGACAATTATATTTTAAAAAATTTATGTGTTTTCCAGTTCAGAAAATAAGCGCATTTCTAAAATAAAACTGGAAAAAGATATCATATTAAAAGTTTTGAAGTTTGCTATGCTATAAGGATAATATTCTTTAATAAAGCCAAGAGAATGATATGGGGAAAAAAACATGTAAAATATACTACTCAAAGGAAAACACAGTATATGAGGAAACTATTCATCTATTTTTATTACTGGTCACTACTAGAGAAAACTTTAATAAGGGAGATATTTACCTCTCTGAAAATGAGATGAATCCCTGAACTACCCAATAAATTTAAAAAAAGAAGCAAGCTACCACATTATATTTCCCTCCTAGGGCAGATTATCTTGTCCTTTGCTTATTCTTAGACAAGGAGCTTTGAAATCTTGGGTGATGGAACATTCTGTCCAAAGATAATTCTCCTGGCTGCCTTACTCTAGTAAGCTCTTTAAAAAGTATTTTTACACACTAAACAGACTAAGAGAAAAAAGAAATCAACTCTATTTTGATATGCAAACTCACCTTAATTTATATCTTAAGTTAGAAAATCTAATATACCAAAAATACAGGTTAATTATTTAGCAACTATATTTGAGATGAAAAATGTCCTACAGTGAAATTAGAGTTATGTAATTAGTTCCTTTGTTTATTATTCAAATATTTGCATGATTTTATGGCATAAGACCAGCCATATCAGTGATGTCTCTAAGAAATTTAAACATAATAGGCTACCATTTTGCACATCTGAAGTATGACATTTATTAATTGCTTACCGTTACTAAAATTATCATTGAATTGAGCAATTGAATGTACTTAATTGAAGCTACTTCTTGGCAAGCATCTCTTATGTGTAGTATCATTTTTACCAGTTAAATGGAACCTCCTGCAACTGTTTTGCAAATCAATTTTATTAGAAATGATCAAGCAACTTTAATTGTTTTGGCTTTCTGCTAATGTTGTAATAGACTCTGAACCCAAATAATTAATGATGTTGATTTAATATGCTTGAAAATGAACTCCAATGGTAGAAATTTTTGAGTTGGAGTCTCACTCTGTCACCTAGGCTGGAGTGCAGTGGTAGACTCACAGCCAGTGCAGCTTTGACTTGCTGGGGTTCCACCTTAGCATTCCAAGTAGCTGGGACTACAGTCATGTACCACCATGTCTAGCTATTTATTTATTTATTGTAGAGACGAGGTCTTGATATGTTGTCTAGGCCGGTCTCGAACCCATGGACTCAGGCAATCCTCTCATCTCTGCCTTTCAAAGTGCTGGGATTACAGGAGTGAGCCTCAACACCTGGCTGTCTTTCTACTTCTTTTTGTTTTATCAGTGCTTAAATAATGAAAATATTGGGGTAGAATGGCAATCTTTAGTTGGAAACTTATGTTCTGACGTTTTTAATATATCTACCACTTCAGTTATTGCCACTTCTACCATTTTGTATATGGATATTATCTTCTATAGCTGCAAAATAATATGAGGGCAAATATAATTGACACAAGCCAGACTTCTATGCTTACTTGCTTTTGAAACACCCATGTAGCTGAAATAAACAGATTTTTTTCTATTTGCATTTTTATCTGCCTTGCTTTTTCACTCTTATAAACATTTAGACAGTAATTAGCTGATGCATGTATAAAGTGAGTGTTATAATTGTACAAAACACTATTTTAACCCTACTTGGAAGCTTATGAGCAAAACATTTACTTAAAAACCTAACATCAGAATACATGTTATCCTTTGAACCACCAGAAGTGAATATACATTATTAAATTATAATGGTTGAAGTAGTAATGTGATGTAGTACAAGAATAGAAAGATAAATCAGTGAAAAAGAATAAAAGGGTCTTTAGGGGAGAGAAAACAAAGACATATATGATAAAAGTGGTATTTCTAATATTTGGCAAAAAAAGAGATATTCACTAACAAGACTCTAGCAATTGATTAATAATTCAATTTGAAAAAGATAGAGATTTATTTTTTATCTTATACTCTAGGCAAAAATAAAGTGTTTAAATGCAAAAATGAAATCAAAGAACTAGAAAAATATGTAGTTGAATGTGCTATCTGAACTCGTTTGAAAAGGACATAACACTAAGAAAAGATCTTTTTCAAGATAGATTGATAGATTTGACAAGTAATAATGAAAAACTACTGAAAATATTGTAAATAAAGGAAGGGAAAATTAGCAAAGTTATTGAAAAGTAAAGACTAAGTTTCATGAATTGATGAGTAGCTCTTAGAAATCATTATTTAAAAAAACTAGAAGAAGAGCAGATAGTATGAAGTATTTGAAAAAGAGAAAATAAAAACTAGAAAAGGCCATTAAACTTAGATTTAAAAAAGTCCAATTTTACCAACTTAGAAAATGAAAATTAAAATATGAAATATCATTGTTTCTTATCAGATTTACAGAGTTTTGTGTGTGTCTGTGTGTTTTGCACAAGTATATATTGCTGTTGGGAATTGAAATTGGTATAACTTTATTGGTGGGCAATTTGACCTTACCTTTTATAAAACAGAACTTTACAGTGTTATAAAAGCTTTGGGATCAAAATCCCCAAATCATAGATCCATCAATTTCCTTTCTGACATTATTTTAAATTGTTTCTCTAGATGTTGATACACAAACAAATTGAAATGTAGCATAAATATTCTTGACAAAACATATGATAAAAAGAAACAGAAAGATAAAACAAGTATTCTTGATAAAAACAAATATTCTCCATAAAAATATTCTCGGAACTATTTGCCTAAAGTTGTATATTCAGGCAGATATGCCAATGTGTCTGACAAAAACTTGGGGAGACTTAAACTAACATATCTCACATTATAAATTCTACAAACTAATGTATTATGTGTCTTAGTTCTTCAAATTAAGTTAAACATTGTCTAAGTTGTTTTTTATCTTGCTTACCTCCAGGCTGTTGTTCTTCCTATTCAGTCTGAATTATTCTTATATTTTCATCTGAGGTAAACACTGTCTCATCATTTACTGTCCAGCTGGTACATCCTCTTATCTAGAATATATCTTCTCTCCACCCAGGTTGAATTGGCTACCCCCACTCCTTGTGCTTTTTTGTTCACGTGTGAGTCTCCTACTAACTGGTAAGCTCATAGAGGGGCTGGGATTATGTAAAATTCGCCATTCCCCCACCTAGTGTCTGAGATGGCATCTGAGATAGCATGGCCATATGAATAGTGGTTGAATGAGTTAGTAAAATAAAAATAATATATGTCAAGTTCAAATCTAGGAATTTCAAGACTGTTGGTCAGATCAGTAGAGTATGAGACCTAATTAGTGGCAATTACAAATTGTCTGTGTTTTCACTTGCCTATTTACCCTAGAATATCAGAAACATTATAGATTAGTCACAAGTTCAGGAATATGAATTCACAGTAAAAATTTAAGAGGAGACGCTGAATGACAAGGAGACAGATGCTGATAAAGCAAATTATGTGGCAGCATATATGAAGCATGCTAAGATTTAAAGCAAAGAACTGAAGTAAGAATGGATTTAAAAGCTGCATTCCATCAGCTCAAAAGTACTCATCTCTAAACCATTGCTTCATTTATAGTTCTCTTTTATAAACAAGAGAGTAAATCTTATTGTTCTGGTAGTTATAACTCAGTACATTTCTCTAATTACTGGGTTTAAATCATGAATTTCTAAGCCTACTGATTTATAATCTTGTGTCTTTACTAATCACCTCCTTAGATTTGCCACATTTAATTTGTAGTATTAAATTATAAGAAACTAGCGCCATTTCTTAATTAGTTCATCGCTATAAACTATACTAATAGAATCACCCCAAATTACATCAGTGTACCAGATGGATGCCAAATTTGCCAGCCTAATTCTGATGTTTTAATTAGACTTCACTAGAATTATCTTAAGATGAATTTATAATAATGGGAAACTATATTCTTTTATTCATTTATACTTGCTGTATTAGTCTCCTTGGGTAGCCATGAGAAAATACCACAGGCTGGGTGGCTTAAATGATGGAAACTTATTTTCCCACAGTTCTGTAGGCTAGAAGTCCAAGGTCAAGGTTGTAGCATAATTGATGTCTGTCTGGTGATGCCTCTTTTCCTGGCTTTCTGATGCTGCCTTGCTGTATGCTCACATGACCTTGACCTTGTCTCTGTGTGTGCACAGAGACAGTATGCACTCTGGTATCTACCTCTTTTTCTTTTTATAGGATATCAATCCTATTGGATTATAGTCCCAGTCTTATGACCTCATTTGACCTTAATTATCTCCCTAAAAGCCCTGTCTCTAGATAGTCACCCTCAAGGTTAGAACTTCAACATAAGAACTTTTCAGGGGCTCACAGAATTCAGTTTATAACATCTGCTGACCAACACAGCCTAAATTTTCCTTCAGTTTGACTAAAGTTTAGACAGGCTTCTTCCTGACTCTAGGCCCTGACTGCCCTTTTCTTAGAGCATTTTCTGTAGAGAACTCCTAAATATGTAAATCTTGTCTCTATCTCTTTGAGTTGTAAATCTTTTAAAAAGTCAGTTTTAAGACCATGGATCTTTCAAATGACCTGGGAACCCTTTGGAAACGCTTTGAAATATAATCATCAAGAAAAGTAACATCCCTCTGTCAGTCTCTGTGGGAGGAATGAAGTCTAATTCAGTGAATACCTTGCTTCAAATAGTAAAACTATCTTTTGTTATAAAGATATGATAAAGTCTGCTTTTCTATTAGATAAAGCCAATTAGCAAATACCCTACATCTCAACTAATAAAAGCCCTTCAGTCTTTTGTTTCAGTGGAATTGAATTTAGGCTTAGTTCTGGACTTCTTGTCTTATTGCAATAGCCTTCATTAAATTTTTTCTTTTTTGTTTAATCAGTGTCATCTTTTCTTTGACACTGCATAAATGAATTTTTAAACTACTAATAGTAAGTGGTATTAGTGGTAATAACGCTGCTTATTTTAACTAGACTTTTGCCTCTTGAGCAGACATACTATACAGCTACTTTAAATTGCCTAGCCTTCAGGGGTAATGGGCCTTTGCCATAACCTGCTAGAAAAATGCTTAAATACTTGAGTAAGATCAACCCTCAGTCAATGCTTGCTTAGTATTTATCTACATAGTTACCATTGTTTTTACTCCTCTTTTATTTTTCTTGCATCTTTCACCTTTTAGCATGTTCCTTCCACCTTAAGTACATTCTTTAGAAATTCATTTAGTGAAGGTTTACTAGTAGTGTACAGCTTCAGTTTCTTTCTTTTATTTTGCCTGAAATTGTTTTTATTTTACCCTCATTTTTGGAAGATAGTTCAGTTGTGTATATAGAATTTTATGCCAATAGTTACTTTTCTCTTAACCGATTGTGATATTATACTGCTTTCTACCTTATTTATTCCGATTGATCAGTATGTTATTATGCTAATTGCAACTATTTATGTGGGTACTATATTTTTTCTCTGATTGCTTTTTAAATTGTTTTGTAATTTTCAGCTTCCCTGGGATATCCCTACGTATGAAGATTTACAATTATTATTATTATTTTTTGTGTTTGGAATTCATTGGACTTCTTACATTTGAGAATTGATAGAATTTATTAATTCTTAAAACTTAATAGCCATTTTCTCTGAATATGCCATAAGTTCATTCTCTAATCTATTATACATTTAAAAAATGATGATTATATATGTATCAGAGATTTTCACTTTGTCTTCACTATTTTCTTTCTTTTTTTTTTAAGTGAGAAAGCAGGATTTATTGAGAGGACAGAAAAACTTCCACAGCAGGAGGGGACCCAAAGGGGTTGCCCTGTCTTCACTATTTTCAATCCTTCTTTAGTAGTTTTCTTTTCTTTTCTTTCTCTGGGATAAGCTACAGATTACTTTCTTCAGGTCTGAATTAGTCAGGAAAATAAAGCCCACATCAGGTGATTCAACTGTTTAAACTAGTTGCAAAAGTATTAGAAGAGCTAAAAGAGAACACAGAAAAAGCAAGACAAATAACACAGGCAAATATGTATACACACTACAAAGTTGTGTGAAGTTGACTTGAAGTTATGTATACTCAGGGGAAATTAAATTCTGCCTCCACCCATTTTAAGGTTTGAGGCTAATCATTTTCTTTATAGTTCCCTCCTCAATGGAGAGTTTTTTATTACCCGTTATTGATACATATCAATGAATTATTGTCATAATAATGCAATCATATATAACAAATCACCCCAAAACTCAGTGGCTAGAAATAACACTCATTTATCTTCTCTTCTTCATCTGTAGATGTGATGGTGGTTGGGTAATCAAGGTTGTGTATGGCTGGGTTGGCTGCAAACTTCACTCTTATCCCATGGTACCAGCAAACCCCCAGGCTTGTTCTTCTCATGGCAGTGGTGGGAGTAAAGGAAGGCCTATCCCACTGCACAAGAATTGGTCAAACCATTGCTTTCATCATATCTTCTAACAACTTATTGGCCAAAGCAAGGCTTTGATGTCATTGGGGTGGCAGATATTTGTTGAAAAATTTTCCTAAGTATTACCAAGCTTTCGGTTTATTCAAAAGATTTCTGTTAGATTGTCTACCTTGGGTAAATATTATGTTTTGCTTTCTCTACCTACCTTGAGCCTCATCTAGTCATCATTGTGTAAGATCTCCAGCATTCAGCAGAAATTCTAAAAAACTTAACCATCCAAGTTCCTATTTTAATCTAATATTTGGCTTCAGTAGATTCCTTAGCTTTGTACCAGATAAATGATATATTTTAAAAGATTCTTTATCAACATTCTAGATGTTTTCATTAGTAGGCTCATTCCGATTACAAGTCTACCATGCTGAAGGATATAGAAGTCAAGCTTCCTTTTATAGAGCTATCATCTAATTACTTCCTTTGAAGGTCTAGTTTGATTCCAGTTGGGTAACTTGCATGACAATTTCTTTATTTCTACATTTAGAATCAACAACTTTTGTTTACCTTACAAACTTCCTAAAGGTATAGGCAGCAAGTGAGAAGAAGAGCTAAGTACAATTCACAGACCTTCAGTTCCAGGAACTAGGTGATTCTGGTCACTCAAAACTCAATAACTACTTTTGGATAAGAGGAGCTAATAGAAATGAGTTTTTAAAACGTTACATTTTCATCCTCCAAACGTTAGTTAGGTGTGAGAATCTCAAATTTGGATACTTAGCTTGGCAAATTTAGAATAAAGATAGAGAATATAATTAGCTACAGAATGGAAAGCTCTTAAGGGTACCCATAGGGTTGTGTTTAAAAGCACTGTATTAGTAAACAGCACTGTATTAGTATTAGTATACAGCACCATATTAGTAGACGTAGAAAAAGATAAGAAATGTTCTCCCAAATTGAAACCTCAAGTTTAACTCACTTATGAAAAGTCTTTTGCAGGTTGGTGAGTGTTCTCTTCCATTCGGTGACGCTGGGATCCAGATCTTCTCCACCTTGTGGCACTGACACCTCACAGGTGGCTTCTAAGTTATTATAATATAGGAAGATGAAAATGGAGCAGATGCATCAGATTTTAATTGTCTCATGCTGAAAGTGATCGTTTATATTCATAGCTTATTTTTTGAAAAAGTCACTTGGTCCCCTTCTCATTTTCTCAGAAAAATGGTCTGAGGATTATAGAAAAGTCCATGTAATATTTGATGAGCACTATCTGTCTCTGTCCAAAGAATGGGCTTTGAAATCAGAACGTTAGGGTCTAAATCTTAGTTACACCATGTATTTGCTGCATGACCTTGGACAAGTGACTTAACAATAGTGTGCCTCAGTTTCCCACCCTGTAAAATAGGACAAATTATAGCACTTACCTTATTGAGGTCCTTTGAGGTTTAAATGAGTTAATATGGCAAATAGCAAGTACTGTTGCTATTATTTTTCTTCTTATCATCATCATTATTTTTTTTTGAGTTGTAGTCTCACTCTGTCGCCCAGACTGGAGTGCAGTGGCTGCTCCCGGTCACCACAGCCTCAACCTGCTGGGCTCCGGCGATCCTTTCCGCCTCAGCCTTCCAAGTAGCTGGAACCACAGACGCGTGCTACCACGCCCGGCTTATTTTTTTGATTTATTGTGGAGATGAGGTCTCGCCAAGTTGCCCAGGCGGGTCTTGAACCCGCGGGCTCAGGCAATCCACTCACCTTAACCTCCCAAAGGCGTGGGACTACAGGCTGAGCCGGCTCTTATCATCATTATTAAAGTAGTGAGCAGAGAAATAAAGTATCAGGATAGTTTTCACAATTAAAATGATATAAAAATATAACTATAAATACATAATTTTATCGATTTCTCCCTTCCTTAACCCCTAGATGTCATGTTTCCCAGAATCAGATTACTTTGGAATCATGATTAAAATTTTTCTAGATTTTGACTGGTGATTATTACCACCAGTCATAAAATTTTTCTGGGAAAAATATTTATTCTGTGTTCTTTTTCTTTCTCTTTTTTTTTGCATTAGAGCTAGAGATCATCTGAAGCAGCTTTATAGGTAAATCTCTGACTTCTGTTCCCTGTGTCCCTGAGCACTGCCTTAAGTTAAAAAATGATAAGGAGCTCTAATCACATTGCCTTCTGTGTGAAGGCACCTCTGGGAGTTGTACAACACAGCAGTGATAATTCTGGGTGTGCTCTGGACAAAGGTAGATGGACTTTCATCCAGTTCTGAACTTTTCTGAGCCTTCTTAAATTCATAAGATTCTTAAATTCATCCAACTATGAAACTGGATTCCTTATTTCCAAAACATAAAATGAAATTCAGCTCTCAACTTCAGTTTCACAAGTAAAGTCTGACATAATAAGACTCCATTATATTCCTTCTACAATCATCTTCCCTTGACTATATTCCAGGGTTAGGCCCTTAGCTTTTGTCAGTAGTCACTAAAACAATAATTTAAAAAATATGTTACAGCATTTGCTGTAAATGAAAAGTTATCAATAATGTTGCAAACATTTTCTGTTACATCTGTCAGTGTCCTTTACATGAAATTCTACATGACCATATCTTTTAAGAGTTAGTTAAGAAAAACTGCCATGAGGAACTGACTCTTTTTCCTTCTTTTCCTGGCTATCAAGAAGTTCAGAACCAAAGATGAAGCTTGATCACAACACTTATGTTGTCTCTTTTGGGATCCATATTTGCATCACATCTTTTCTATCTTAATTTTTAAGTCAGCTTTATTATTTTATTGGTTTTAAGTTGATTTGAGTCTTTTGTAGAAAGATTTAGAAAATAAATAATAATTTTCTTTTCGGTACTAGTTTTCTTCATGAATATTTTAATAGTTCTATTAACATCCTGTTTAATTTTATATTTGTTCTGATATCTCATCATAGCCTTAAGTCTGATTTTGATGTCTTTAAAAAAAATTTGGGCAACCCCCTTGGGTCCCCTCCCACTGTGGGAGCTTTTTCTGTCCTCTCAATACATCCTGCTTAAAAAAAAAAAAAATCTCAAAAATCTATCAGGAGAATGACCTGAGTATACTGATGTTATATATAATAATAGACCCATAAACACTTGCTAAAGCAAAAATTGCTCCAGCCACAGTTAAGCCAGCAAGGAAGATTTTATTCAGGGCTATTGCAATGGAAGATGTCAGAATTCAATCTAAACTCAACTGCGCTGAAACAAGGAGAGGAATAATTTGAAGAGCTGAGGTAGAACGGGATCTTAAACCATCTGTGTTTGCTAATTGACTTTAGCCAAATAAAAAGTAATCTTTATAACAGAAGGTAATTTTGCAACTTAAAGCAAGGTATCCCCAAAAGTTAGGCACGTATTCTCCCACAGAAACTGGGAATAAGGCACCATCTTCTCCGATGTTTAGCTTTCAAAGAGATGACTCTCAAGTCCTTGAGAAAGACATTCCTGGGTCTTAAAACTGACAAGAAGGTTTACGTTTACATCTTAAGGGAGAAGAGAAAGTATTTCTACGTTTTCTAAAATAGACATGCTAAGACAAGGGAGGGCAGTTTCCTAGAGTCTGGAAGAAGCCTGCCAAAATTTTAGTCAAGCTGAGGGGAACATTAAAGCTCTCTCAGTCACCCTATAGGTTAATTGAGTAAAGCTGGTAACAATTAAGAGTTCTTATTTATTTATTTATTTATTTATTTAAGAAGAGGAGTTCTAATATGACTTTTTTTCCCTCTTCTTCAGCAAAAACGGAGGTCTAAATCCTGGTTCCTTTGTATCTGAAGTTGCCATTTGCTTGGCAGTTTGGATCATCAGCTTTTAGTTTTACATTGAAATATCTTTCAATGATGGTACCACAATGAAAGCTATTTAACATGAATTTTTGTATAGATTTAGTCTATATTTTGATGGAAGATGAAGTGCTCAGTAATTCTATGCAGGAAAAAAGATTTTAGTATTTTACAATTCAACACGACTAACTCCTCGTATAACAACAAACTGTCAAAAATAAATTTCTCACTCAAGCTGAGAGCAAATGAAAGGAAGACAGCAAGAAACAGCAGCTGCAGGAATGAAACTGATTTATTATTTCACTGAATGAACACTTCAGGAAGCAATATGAACTGATAGTTATACCTCTGATATTTGGGTGGTTTTTGCCTTGTGGGGAAGCCAATGTGAAAATGGCAAGTTTTAGGAACTGAAACTATACCAAACTTGATGTCTGTTTTCATCATTTGTTGTTAATTTCTGCAGGCAAAATGACAGAAAGAGTTATTTAAACAAAAGACTAGATGTGACTATTTTGAAAAAAAAAATGTTTCCTTAATTCATCAATGCTTAATTTTTACTTTGCAGATATATAGAATATAAGATCAAAAGAAAATTGTTTCAGAAACAAACTCTTATACATAGTAAGGTTTCGCAGAGGGAAAAACAATGCTTAATCTAGAGATTTGGGGAGTTGAATTAAAACGTGGTACAGTTTTTTTTTTAATTTTTGAGTTGGAGTCTCACTCTGTTGCCCGGGCTGGATAGCAGTGGCATGCTCACGGCCACTGCAGTCTTGACCTGCTGGGCTGAGGCAATTCTTCTGCCTCAGCCATCCAAGTAGCTGGAACTACAGTTGTGCACCACCATGTCTGGCTAAGTTTTTGATTTATTGTAGAGACAGATCTTGAACTCCTGGGCTCAGGCAATCCTCTCACCTCTGCATCCTAAAGTGCTGGGAATACAGATGTGAGCCTCCGCGGCCGGCCATGGTACAGTTATTAAAAGCTGTTTTCATTCTAAATAAATGATTCAATTTAGTGAAGACACATTTGGACTCAGGTCAATTTTTTTTTCATTTAATTGCTTCATATGTCCTTAAGAGATATCATACAGAAAACTGGAAAAAACATATTTACCCCAGATGGCAATGTTAATCTTCTTAGGCAAGTATCCAGGTATCAGACATTAGATGACATAGAGTTATGCTCACATTTACAAAAGGGACTAGAAATACAGTGTGGAAAGAACATTTTGTGTCCTTCCCCACTTGGAAATGTCCATTTTAGATTATCTGTTTTATTTTCTCCTCCATCTGATTGTAGGATTCCACACAGATATCTGGACAATAAAGAAATTAACTAATAAGGGACTATTTAACAATGCCTAATCCTCAGCCTGATGGGTCTCCCTTCGAGCTTCTGATTTCTTCACTAGCTCTCTGTGTAACAAAAAGAACACTTCAAATCTTCACCAGACTGTGGGAAAGGTGAAATTTCCTCTAACTGATTAATCATTATGGCCTTGGCAAGCATCAGTGAAGGTCCTTGGGATGACATTTGCTAAGATCTCCTCAGCTTTGGCTCTGATACTGTATTATTCTCATGGTTTCTATGTTCTTGTTATTTTTAATGATTTCTGCCTGTTTCTTACAAGCTGCAATTGTTTTGACTCATGAGCCTCCCCTTCTCATTCATTTCTGCCTCCCTTTTTGCTACCTCCTTTGGTTTTCACTTGGTTTTTCTGTGGCAAGAGGTAGACAAATCAGCATCTAGAGCACTCATCCCAGGTTTGCTCAGGAATTCCTTCTTTTTTATTTTTTTATTTTTTTGAGTTGGAGTCTCACTCCATCGCCCAGACTGGAGTGCAGTGGCCGCTCCCAGCTACCGCAGCCTCAAGCTGCTGGGCTCCGGCGATCCTTCCACCTCAGCCTTCCAAGTAGCTGGAACTACAGGCGCGCGCTACCACACCCGGCTAGTTTTTTGATTTATTGTAGAGATGAGGTCTCACCAAGTTGCCCAGGCGGGTCTCGAACCCACGGGCTCAGGCAATCCACTCACCTCAGCCTCCCAAAGCGCTGGGATTACAGGCTGAGCCCGGCTAGGAATTCCTTCTAAACCTTGTATTGAAAGTTCCTCCCAAAGTTAGCAACTTGAATATTCCAAACAGGTCCTTTTTTACATGACAGCTACTGAACAATATTTTAGCTGAAGCTTTGTTCAGAGGCTTTATGTCCCTTCTTCCTGTATATTAGTTCCTAGACGACATTCTATAAATCACAACTCAAGGCCCATTTGGGTATTTCTGATGTTAGCATAAGCTTCTCTCACACATCTATCCTAAATTTTTAATAGTAAATTTTGTAATTACTTTCTTAATTGTAGATTCAGTGCTATCTAAGTGAGAATGTGATAATTTCATTGAAAAAATAGTATGGGGGAAGGTTAGAGTATATAAAAACAAGAAATTTGCCAATAATAAGTTGGGAAATACTTTTTTCCCCTTTCTCTATTTTTTTCATGTAGTATATCGGCAATAAAACCACAGAAGGGAAACAAAGAACCAGATATATGCATCATAAGCTCGTCATTTTAAATCCACCTTCTAGAAAGCAATCAATAGTATAACTTCATTTTTTTTTTTTTTTTGAGTTGGAGTCTCACTCTGTCGCCCAGACTGGTGTGCAGTGGCCACTCCCGGTGTGCAGTGGCCTCGACCTGCTGGGCTCCGGCGATCCTTCCGCCTCAGCCTTCCGAGTAGCCGGAATTACAGGCATGCGTTTCCACGCCCGGCTGATTTTTTAATTTTATTGTAGAGATGAGGTCTCGCTGCCCAGGCGGGTCTCGAACCCGCGGGCTCAGGCAATCCACTCACCTCAGCCTCCCAAAGGCACGGGATTACAGGCTGAGCCCCTGAGCCCGGCTATAACTTCATTTTTTAAAGACTTTATTTATTTTGCATTCTGGGTGACAGCTGAGTTCAAGGAAGCTGAAATAATCACGTGATATTATAGTCTATAATCATATTAGCATGTGCATTAGACATTTTTATTCCATTGTTGTCTTTTTAATAAAGGAGAAGTAGATATGAAACTGACTAAAAGATGAAAACATTTGTTGAGATTTCTGTGATTTCGAGCATCAGATATTGCTTTTCCACTGTATTTTCAGGAAACTTCAGAAGGTGGCAAACTGAGCATAAAACTGACCTACCTAGCTATAACTACAGCGTGACAAAACTTATCTCCAGGATAAACATGTTTTCTCTATTAAATTGCTACATTAAAGGAAGCTCATACCAGTCCTTGTCTGGTAGTTTTAGATGGCTTTAGGTCAGACACAAAGGCAAAGGGATTTGACCAGGCAGTGTGAAGACATCAAACGGGGGACTATGATGCTGAACAGAAATACAGAAAGAGGGATGCATGACTTTTACCCTAAAGCTCCAAAACTTGGACTGAAACTTTGCTCCCTGTAAGTGTGTGGATTTGATTTGCTGATGCTGAAATTCAGTCAGCTCTGGGGCAGAACTTGGCATGGTTGTATAAAGCATCACAGGATCAGGCAGTAATCCTTGAGGTAGTGGAGAAAAGATGTAGGAGAAGCAATAATTAAAGACAATTAAATTAAAGAAAATCTAAGCATTTTGCAAATGGAAACATTCCACATTCTTAGAGGCAACCTGTAAGGGTTCAGGTAAGCAAACACACTTTCATTTATTTGAATTTTTGAGTCATCAAGTAGTTATTAAATATCTTTTATGTATCAGCTGGAATACAAAAGATGCATTTCTCTGAAGAGATTATCTTGTGGTTGACAAAGAAAGGATTGTGTTTAATAAAGTAATGGAGAAGGATAAAATGTAAGCATCAAGTGTTAGATGTAAGGACTCATAGAAAGAAAGAGGCTGCAGTCTTTGGGGATTTGGACATGTATGTGCATGTACCAGGCATTGAAGGATGCCTGGGACCCATGAATCCCCTGAAATTGTTATCCATAATCTTGGGTATATATGTACATTTCTTATGCACATTTTTTGGGGAAAGTTCATAATTTTATTTTTTTCTCTTTATTTTAAATTTACACATAAAAATTTTATATATCATGTACAACATGCCATTTTGAAATATGTATTCATTGTGGAATGGCTAAATTGTTCTTATTATCATACATATTATCTCACATACTTTTTTGTGGTGAGAGCATTCAAATCTACTCTTTTAGCAATTTTTAAGATCACAATGTATTATTATTGTACAATAGATCTCTTGAATTTATTTCTTTTATCTGTGACTCACAATTTTCTAATTCAAATTTAAAAAGTGGTCTATGTGAAAAAAGTTAATTAGTGACTTATAAGTTTAAGGCATCAAAAGCGCACTGGATAAAGAAAACGTATATATACACAATGGAGTATTATGCAATACAAAGAAGACCAAAATAATGAACTTCGCAGCAAATTGGATGGAGGTGGAGACCATCATATTAAGTAAATTATCACAGAAACAAAGAACTGAATACCATATGTTCTCACTCATAAGTGAACCCTAAACATTAGTTACATTAGCACAAGGGAGGGATTGGCAGTTGCCAGGCACTGCTAGGAGAAAGAGGAAGAGAGGATAGTGGGGGAAGGCACATGACAACACAAAGCGTACCTGGTCTACTACCAGGGAGAGTGGGGGTCAGTTAGAGGCCCAAGCCACTTGCATGCAGCCTACTTATATAGTTAATCCTCACTTGTACCCCACATCTCTATAATAAAAAATAAGAGTTTAATATTTTTTAAAAAGTTCTCTTGCACATAAAAGGAAAAAGTATCAATGATTGCTTTAGAACCATGATTTTTTTAATGACAGAATTTAAATCAATCATTGGGAAAAAGATATTTTAGTTCTCTGAATGGATACATTTTTCCATTTAATGTCAAGTATATCTGATATTTTAGAAAACATTCATATAAATATAGAGTATTAAGCATAATTTCAAATATAGTTGTATGCATTAAATAATGTATCCAATAAATATGACCTCTGTTTCTAGCCACTGAAATCTGCCTTTTTGGTACCAATTATCCTCTAATATTTCTATATGTGTTTCTTTCATTTTGGCCAGTGCCTCCTTGACAAACCATGCCTGATGGAATTTGGCTAACAGGTTGATTGACTGACTGAAAAACTGAGTAACTAATTATGTGTACATTACTTAGTTTGACAAATAATCTTATGCCTAAAACACTTCTGAAGCTGGCTTATCTATCTGACTGGGTCTACTAATCATTTTACCTACTCCTAAGAAGAAGCAGGAAAGGTAAATACGAAGGGTCATTGTAAATGGTAGGCAGAAATAGTTAGTCTCACTGCCCAGAACCCTCTTATTGATCCTGTTTCTCCACCCAAACATTATTCAACTGGTGAATCTCTTTAAAATAAAGACCAAAGGCATCTTGGAAAAGAAAAATCAGTCACATTTGATAACCTGTGGAGTACATATGTGGAAGTTGGACTATCAACCCACCCACATCATTAGATGATGGTACAGCAGTTATAATTTTAAAACCCTTGGAAAGTTTAATTTCTTCTTTTATACCTTCTACCAAATGGTCAGTTCCTCATGCCAGTGCCTCACTAACCATATTACAGAGTCCCCAAAATATTGGTCTGGGGAAATTGTGAGTGTAAGAAAATTCAGGCTGTGTTTTAACACTGCTGACTTTACTTTTATTAAATTTGGGAGACTTGAACTAGTCATCAATGTCTGAAGGAAACATTTTCCCCAAAATAGCAATAATCAAAAGCCTACTGGAAGTTGCCTGAAAATATGGGAAAAAGTTTGCTAAAACTTAGATAAAAGATATGTAAACCTTTAAAAAATGTACCTCATGTAATAAAAATTCTGGGAAACTATGGAATATTAGACAAGGCACTTGTAAACTTTGTTTCTTTGGTGTTTTCATTGGTCTTACTGATGCACTGGCTAGATTGAAGGTGATATATTATGGAAAACTGAACTCTGATTAGAGAGAAAGATATTTAGTTACCTGCGCAAAGTTTAGTAAGAGCAACTCCCGCCAAAGAATACCACAGTCACAAGATCTAGGGGTAATTATCATTCTGCATAGATGAAACAATTACCATGTCAAAGTAAAGATGTGGCGCTTGAAAATCACAATAAATATGATAAATATTGAGTGTATAGGATGGAGATAAAAACAACCAAAAAACTGGGGGTACAAAACAATGCCAGAATTTTTGTTTATTATATTGATGATAGTGGTTTCCCCAATAGAAAGCATTTAACCTCTCTCTCTCTCTTTCTCTCGATAGATAGATATAATAAGTAGATATAATAGTCTAAACTTGTATGTTATATTGGTGAGAAGCAAAATAGCAGAGAATTACCCTTGGAAACTCCATTTAGTTACCTAATATGAGAAGGAGCTAGATAGTTTTATGTGATTTGTGTAATTCTGCATCTCATATGACTAGCAAGAATTAGTCCCCCACTGAAATGAAATTGTCTCACTTTTGGACATAAAGAGGAGGAACCACAAGCATATATAGCCTCTATGAAAAGTGATTTAGCAGAAAAGAACACAGTGGACTGTGAAGGTGAGGATGTGTGGTAACAGTGAAAGTTTTTTGCTTTGTGTTTGTGAGTTACACTTAGAGTCTTGTTTCATATGATAAGTACTGACAAATAGCTTTCTCTGGGTGGTGGGAAGGTCATTTTTATGGATTTATTGAAACAAGATTTTTTAAAACAGCGTTTTAAAAATAAATTATATACTTTTTAAAATCTAAGAATGAATAAACCTGTGTATGGATAATATATGGAACTGTGGGGGTATGTTTTGGGGAGAGATTAAGCAAATAAAAGAACAGACTTGAGAGAAAAGATATTGAAGAGGGAGAAAAAAAAGAGTTTAATCATGTTGAGTGCTGTGGTGAGTGAGTGAGTTTAAGAGTCTGTGTCTGAGTTTGCTCTGCTATTTACCAATTGTCACCTTCCCTCACTGAACCTTGATTTCCTCTTTTATAAAACGAAGACTGTTATTACTGATTTCATGGAATTGTTAATAATGCATAATATGCAAATATGTAAAGTACCTTTTGCAGACTTCAGCACATAAAAAATACTCAATAAATGGTAGATCTTCTACTTGTATTGCTTTCATAGTGTGAAATGACTTGATTCTCCTAAGTGGATTTTATGGCTCAGTGGTCTAGCTAGTTCATGTATTTTCTCTGATTCACTGGAAAATGCTTCTTTCTAGTTGCAGGGTGCTGCAAATGGAGTTGAACACACTGTACTTTTTCTCCTGTATAGAAACCTATACCATCATGTCATTAGTATGAAAACAAAATTGCTGATATTGTCTATTTCTAAAATAGTTAACAATATATCTCTTTAGCTTTGCAGATTCATTTGTTTTGTTGTTGTTTGCTCTTCTGGGTTGTTATTTTAATTTCAAAGAGGTAATATGAATAGAGATAATTTAATATAATTTTGATGACTTGAATGATGTCTATAAAACTAATGTGTTTATTTGGGCTATCTTTATGCACGTTACACCAAGGAATAGGCAATTTTACTGTTTACTATGTTCACACTGTTTATTTTAAAGGCTAAACTTTCCATCTCTACAAAGTGACCTCTCATTGCAGAACAATTAGAGATCTGCTTTACAGTTAATAAAAATAAATCTCTCTTCAAATTGATGAGAATTTAAACTTATTCCATAGTTTGTTTTAGAGCACTCAAGCTGTGTCTTCAATAATATGATTTTAAAGATACTTACAATGTGGAAAATGGTAACCTGAATTAAAGGTATTTAGGCCCAATAGTTGAAATAAAAATTTTATGATACTGCCTAACAAATATTATGTCATCACATTTGACAGCTACATTAGTATACAACATTGGACAGATGACTATTTTCAACTCAACTTAAATAAATTACTAAAAAATGTAATTAAGTTTACATTAAACTTGTTTTTTATAGATGTCTTAATATGTGATGTTAAGTCTGTAATAATACAGAGTTTTATAAAATATGTCATTCAATATAAAAATATGTATCTGTCAAAATTGCTTTTGTCTAATTTTTTCCACTGAAAATGCTTCTACGCTTAACTTTATTGGCACTAATAGTATAGGATACTTTTCTTTATAAAATGAAAAAAGAACTTTTCATAATAGAACAAGTTGAGCTACAAAAATTGAACTTCACATTTTAAGAATAAATGATGAGATTTGCAAATAAATCATTTGGGATCTTTTTTCCCCCATCACATCTAACAATGAGTCAGAGGACCTGCTTCTCATACAAACACACACATGCGCACGTGTGCGCATGCGCACACACACACATTTTTAAGAAAATTTCATGGAACTATTTGTGAGTAATACTATCTAAGTTGATATTTATTAGCACATAATTAAGTGAATTTCTTAGCAGGCCAGTACAGTATCTAATTTTTAGTATCCTACAAAGTACTACATCTATAGTTGGGCTAAAAAAGTAATTTTTTCACATAAGGACTATGCCTGGCAACAAAGGACTTCAGCTCCTAGATCACCCAACCATGTTTGTGTAGAGAAGACCAGCTCCTTTTACTAACAGAATTGAAGCATTTATTATATTACTAGTGGATATGTATCACCTTCATCAGTCCCTCCTCCTCTTTTTGGCATGAAGGTGATGTTCTGTGATGTTGCAGAATTGAAAATATTATAAATCAAAGTTAGTTCATATTAACAAACAATACCATCCTGTGAACATTTTCAGTAACTTTGAAAACTCATAAGTAGTGTTTGATTATATGCACAGTTCCTTTGATAACTCTTCAAATATTATTGAAATGATAAAATGACAGAAAAATCCAAACAGAATTGTAGTTCATTTGAAAATGTAAAGGATATCATGTCAGGTAGTTATTCATGTAGCCTGGAGAAAGTCTACTAGTGATGACAAATGGCTCTGAGGCTTTTTCTTCACTAAGTTAATGGAGCAGAAACCAGAGAAACTCCAATTGACAATGATGAAAATGGTTACAAGGTGCCAGGGACAAAACAAACAACTGGAGCAAAAATAATTGGAGAGATCAAAAGGAGAGTTTTCCAGGGATAAAATCCTTTGTTGCAAGAGCTAGCAGAATGAACTGAATATAAATAAAAATCTCTATCCAATATTACATTAAGACAGCATATTCATATGCATGAGGAGTGAATGATTGGCAATTATGTAGTTACTCATGTGATGATAAGATGGAGAAGAGCAATGTGAAGATGAAAATCCTTTTAGCTGAATCTTTTGTAGAAAATCTAATAATGAATTTATAGGAAAAAATTTTTGGTGATTGAGATTGAAATTAATTACAGAGGAGAATTGATGTGAGAGATAGTTAACTGGAGATTGGTGGTAGGGAAGGAAGACATAATAGCAAGTAGTGAGTTGCAGCATGGAAGCAACAATTTGACTTGTTCGTTTATAGAAGAGGAGTTTTGAAAATGATGGCACACTGAGAGGGAGGATCTAGTGGCGAGAACAACAGACCATGAGTGTAAATTTTGGAGGAAGTTTAGAGGACAATTGACATTATACTTTTTCTGAGCATGTTTTGATAAATTATAAGTCATTTTCTGCTTAAAAAAAAGAAGGAAGAACATGAGATGGTGGTAGTGGCAGTGAAAGTGAGGTGTATCAGTACAGAAGGTATATTTTAATTTTAATTAATTTTTTTGCAAGAAAGAAAAACCATAGCCCAGTATCCCTGATGGATGTAGATGCAAATATTCTCAACAAAGTATTAGTAATTTTGTTGCAAAATACTCCACAACTTCAACAGCACATTAAAAGATTCATACATCATAAACAAGTGGGATTTATCTCTGGGAGGCAAGGATGGTTCAACATATGCAAATCAATAAATGTGATACACCACCTTAACAGAACAAAGATTAAAAATTGTATAATCAGTTTAATAAACACATAAAAAAGTATTCTACAAAATGCAGCATCCTTTCATAATTAAAAAAATCTTAAAACACAAATTAATGGAAATATATTCTTAGTTCATGGATTTGAGTAATTAATATTGTAAAAATATTGATACATTATCATTCCAAATGACCCACATCTATCTGCAGATTCATTGCAATCCCTGTCAAAATTTCAGTGATATTTTTCACAGAAATAGGAAAACAATCCTAAAATGTGTATGACCCAAAAAAGACAAAGAATAGCCAAAACAATCTTAAGAAAGAACTAAGCTCTAGGCACCATACTACCTGACTTTAACTATACTAAAGAGCTATAGTAGTTAAAGTAACATGGTACTGTCATAAAAACAGACACATAAACTAATGTAACACAGTAGAGGAATCAGAAACTCATTCATGTGGTAAACTAATCTTTCCCAAAGGTACAACAATGAAAAAAGGATAATCTCCTACAGTATGGGAGAAATATTTGCAAACTACTCATCTGATAAGAGATTAATAACTAGAAAATATAAGAAACTCAATAGAAAAAAAATAAAAACACCCAATTCAGTTAAAAAAAATGGGCAAAATTCTTAAATAGACATTTCTCAAAAGACGCCAAACAGGTATACGAAAAAGATATTCAACATCAGGGAAATATAAATCAGAACTACAATGAGATACACTTTCTCCCAGTTATAATGACTATTATAGAAAATAAAATAAAATAACAAATGCTGGTGAAGAAGATGTGGAGGAAGGGGGACACTAGCATACTTTTGGTGGGAATGTAAAGTTGCACAATCATTATGAAAACAGTATGGCGGTTTCTCTAAAAACTAACAACAGAACTACCACAGGATCCAGCATTTCCACTGATAGGAACATATTAGAAGGAAGTGAAATCTGCACCTCACAGAGATGCCTGCACTCTCATATTCATTGCAGCATTGTTCACAATAGTCAAGATGAACAATTCCAGTGTCTGTCATCAGATGAATGAACAAAGAAAATGTCATCTACATACACATATTTATATGTATGTATACACACATATATATACACACACACACAATGGAAACACATTCTGCTATTTGCTATTTGTGACAATATGGATAAACCTAGAAGCCACTATGCTAAGTAAAATAAGCCAGATACAGAAAGACAAAAACTGCATGATCTCACTTATATGTGAAATCTAAAAAAAAAAAGTCAAATCCATAGAAACAGAGAGCAGAACGATGGTTGCCAGGGGCTGGAGGGTCGGGGAAATAGACAGTTATTGTTCACAGGGTCCAAACTTTCAGTTATAAGATAAGTTCTGGAGAACTCAGGTATGATATGGTGACTACAGATAATAATAATGTATACTTAAAGTTTTCTAACAATTGATTTTAATTGTTCTTAGACACGATAAACATTTGTCAGCATTTTCTTTATCTATCTTAATTCTATTTCTTGTGTGTGTGAGTGTGAAAAAGGGGTTCTTTGATTTATTCTGTGTGAGTTTTCCTCTCAGCTTAATTAAAAGTTCCTTGTGAAAAGGGGACCCTTACTTCATTCGTATGAAGCAGATAATTTTTGATGCTACATTGTAAGCTCTCTCTAAATTTTTATTCTTTACAAAAGGCTTTGCTAGTCATTTGTTTTCACTAAATATTAATCAAGGTGGTATTTTATAATCTAAGTATTAATGGAATGTCCCTGTGCCATGGATTTCAGGTCAAGCTGAAGACAGCCTGCACCTCCATACTGATTATTTCTTTCTATGTCTTCATGTTGCCAATGGGTTTAGAGGGCATTTTATAACCTTGGGTGGCGTTTCTCATATTAGATTATGAGTATGGATGGATTCACAAAAATAGCTTTTACCCAATACCTATGTGCATTATATAAATTAAATGCCACAAAGAAAATAAAATACATTTTGCTTTATTTAGAAACTATTTAGAATTTGCCAAATGCTGTATACATGAATAACCCAGAGACATTAGTCACAAAGGATTTTAAAATATTTTAAAAAATTCTCCCCCCAGTCCTACCCCAACTATTCCATATCTGTATGGAAATGTGTTTAGGAGTCTAATGTTTCTCAGACCAGCGTCAAAGTTAAAATCCTATTTTGCAAGAGATATAAATCTTTGAATTTAAAATAGTTTTTGAAAATGTTTGAAGTTTTAATTTCATACTTGCCTAATTTTAATGTGGGTCAAGAAAAGAAAATGGTGAATGCAACTGGTAGTTGGCATAATGAGACAGCATTATTAAAAAGTCAAAAGATAACATGAAAAGAGAGCAAAAAGAGACAATATTAACAATGTATCTTGAACACATATATGCATATATAGAAGAGGAATGCTTGTTTTAGTTATGTAAAACTGTAATATTTTAAGTGCTATGTTGTTAATTGCAACTTATGCTTTTTATTAATTACACATCTTTCACCATCTTTCATTTACCTGCCATTGCCTTTTTTTAATTGAATTATCTGCTCTGACTTTAACTCCTTTCTTCTTTAAGGTTCTTAGACTTTTGCCTTAGCGGTGCAATTGCTGGCAAGGCTTGCCATCATTTGTGCTTCATCCTTACTGTCCTTTAAATTATAGTCTCCTTCCTCTGCCCCACGGAAATCTCCTATAGACTTTGAAGCTAATTTATAGTGATACTTTCATTGCCTCTAATTATTAAGGTGTGATAGGTGATGATGATGAGTGTACACTACAACAGAGTGAGCCTGTTGAAGTCAGTGCCCTGTTATTTGCTATTTATCCTCAATTTTATAAAGTTGATTGACATACAATTTGCTTGGTAGGTAAAATGTTTTCCAAGTAAATTAATTGCTCAATTATTTCACTGTAATTTGCCTACACAACTCTTGCTGTTGATTTCAAGGTGATCCTGCTTTTTAGTAACAGATGGTTGGTCAGAAATTATATATGTTTATGCCTACAAATAGTGCCAACACCCTTTAGATACCGTTGCTAAAGTTTTAACGTATCTGGATAATAACCACTAAGAGGTTCTTATAGAAAGAAAATGTAGAAAACCTTATTGATGCTGTGGCAACTCAGATGAACATTACTGCTCTGCCTTCTACTTGAGGGGAAATGCTATTGTTTGTTGAACTTCTCTATGGAACTCTGGGGACAGTCTCATTTCTACTTTATAGGCATAATGGCTGGTTATTAAGATCAGCCCTGACAGAGTCTATCGTGTGTGTCAATGACAGTTGATAGAACTGTCATGTTCCTTCTCATTCCCTAAGCCCTCTCCACGATCAAAACTTTGAGTCATGGTTTAGAAATTTTGTGACATCAACTAAAGAAAAGCTGTGCTGCTGCTGATTATTTTCACTATGTCTATACGGGCCTTCTGTGCACACCAAGCTCCTCAGAATATGGACTAAATGGAAAAGAGTGCTTCTTTAATCTCATGTTCATGTTCCAAATAACTGCCCTATTTCTAAATCTCTAACCCTGTAATGCCTGTACCTCAAAGGAACAAAGTTCTTCTAATAAGCCAGTCAACTAGGTTTGCGAAGAATTTTGGGTCCTCCCAAGAGTGTTTGATGTGTATTGGCTTCTCAGGGCTTTCTTAGTACTGTCATGGATGCAGTAAAGCTGGAGTCCGTGTCTCTTCTTCTTTGGGGGATAGTTCATCCCTTCAAAGTAGCTTGTCTTATTCTGATCATGTTGCTATAACAAAACACTGTAGACTGAGTAATTTACTTTTTTTTTTTTTTGGAGTCAGGGTCTCACTCTGTCACCCAGGTTAGAGTGCAGTGTCATGATCACAGCTCACAATAGCCAAGAACTCTTGAGCTCAGGAGATCTTTTCACCTCAGCCTTCCAAGTAGCTGGGACTATAGGCATGCGCCACCATGCCTGGTTAATTTTTGGACATTTTGTCGAGATGAGGTCTCGCTATATTGTCTGATCTTGAACTCCTGAGATCAAGCAATCTTCCTGTCTTGGCCTCCCAAAGTGCTGGGATTAGAGGTATGAGTCATCATACCCAGCCAGACTGGATAATTTACAAACGACATAAATTAATTTTTTCCTAGTTTTGGAGGCTGGGAAGTCCAAGATCAAGGTGCTAACAGATTTGGTGTCTGGGGTGTGCTCTCTGCTATCAAGATGTTGCCCTCTTGCTGTGTCCTCATGTAGCAGGAAGGCAAAAGGGATGAATCTTGTGTCCTCATGTGGCAGAAGGGATGAAAGGGCCAGGCAGCTCTCTGAAGCCTCTTTAATAAGAGAATCAATCCCATGCATGAGGGCATATCACTTGGGACCTAATCACTTTCCAAATGGTCCCCATTTTTGTAACAACCTATTGGAGTTTAAATTCCAACATATAAATTTTGGAGGGACACAAACATTCAAATCATAACACAGTTGATAAGTATAACTGCTTAAGGCAGCTTCCTCTTGTCTACCATTGGTACCTAATTCCTAACGTGGAGTTCTATTATAAATAATTGGATGCCCCTTTTTTCTCAATTGACAGGATCTTGTTTAGTGGCTTTTTCATTTTGTGATGCCTCCTATAGCTTCCTCACTTTCCTTCTGAATTACTACACATTTCTATGTTTTCTCGGTGCTCTTTATCTTATAACATATATTATTATTATTATTTTTTGAGTTGGAGTGCAGTGGCCGCTCCCGGCCACCGCAGCCTCGCCTGCTGGGCTCCGGCGATCCTTCCGCCTCAGCCTTCCGAGTAGCTGGAATTACAGGCATGCGCTAACACACCCAGCTGATTTTTTTTTTGGATTTATTGTAGAGATGAGGTCTCGCTGCCCAGGCAGGTCTCGAACCTGCGGACTCAGGCCATCCACTCACCTCAGCCTCCCAAAGGCGCGGGATTACAGGCTGAGCCACCGAGCCTGGCTGACATATATTCTTTATAATGCATTTGGTCTTAAGGTAGATTAAGTGAACCATATAAAACCAACATTTATTGCTGTGTGTAACTTTGTTTTATTAGCTAATCAATGTACTTACCCAGTGTAAAAGTCTCCATCATTTCTCCTTCAGACTCAACTAGTAGTTTTCAATTTTCTGAAAAGATTAATTTTAAAAGGTATAAAAGGAGCAGATTCAAGCTGGTTGACACTTTACCTCTGGATGAAAATATGTAATTATTCCCAATATTGTAATATTAGACAATTAGTACCAAAATAATTTCCCTTACTTAATATGTGAAAATAAAAAGAGTGATTAAATGTCAGAATATTTACTAATTGTTTCTGCTTTCCACAGAGAGATACACATACACATCCAGTAGCAGTTATGAATTTATATCAGTCCAAATGCCTGGTTACTAGTGTGACTTTTAAGATGCTGGGACATAGTTAATAGCATAAAGAACACAGTGGTTTCATTTCAGAAATTAGGTTTGACACCTACATCTGCTACTTATTAGCAGTACAACTTTGGGCAAGTCATTAAACAATTCTGAGTTTCAATTTCCTCATCTAAAATAAGGGCAATGGATGTTTTAGGACTTTTTTTTCCTTTATATGAGACTTTTCTTGCCAGCATCTTTCGACTTTCATGGCTTATTCTGAGAGATTTGACCACTAAGGTGACACAAATTTCAGGGTTCCAAAATTGCCATTGCTTAAGTATAGGGAAGGCATGCTGTACTTTAATGAGTTGAAAGGTAGAGTGATTTGCCTTAAAGCTATGAAACAAATCCATAAGAGCCTGAGGGTTTTATTAATTACTAATTCTAGTTACAGGCATCCTGAGTTTTGCAAAAGTCCAAGTTTTGTAAAAGTCCCTAGCATCACTTTGAGGTTTTGAAGATACGTTTTTAAGGGACTTTTTACTTCTGCTGCTATTGCTTTCACTCTGGACCCAAAGTCTTTTCCACTAGTCTGTGCTCCAGGTCAGTCTCATCCTCTACTATTTCTCATCAAAAGTTATCCTCCTTCAACCAGCATTCTCAAGATTTAACATACTTGGCCATTTGTGAAGCATTGGGGAAAAACTGATGACAGACCCAGTCTCTGACATCAAGGGGTTCACAGTGTAGTGGGAAAAACCGACAGGGTAATCATTAAAAGTAAATGTGGCAAATTCTAACAGGGCTATAATAGGATTCTATTAGCACAGGGAAAATGGCAACTAAAATAGATTCAATACAGGATACAGTGTGGTAGGAAAAATAGATGACAATGGAAGTAAGTCTTAAAAAATGAACAAGTGTTCTATAGGGCAAGAAGGAAAGAGGTTACACTGTATTTTGGAAAAAAAAAATCTACAAAGGTACAGAAGCAAGACAGCATAGTCTGTTTGGGAAGGGACAAATGGTACAATAAGCTGGATAGGAAGAACTGTGCAGGGAGATGACCAGAAATGGCCACATCACTAAGGACATGGTAGGCCTTTCCACAGGGTTTAGCCTTTATCCTGAAGATGATAAGAAACTATGCAATGATTTCATGTAAGGGAGTATGACAAGCAGACTGGGGTGGAGGGAGAAATAGAAAATTTAGTCAGTGAAAAAGAGTGCGAGTCCAGGAAAACTCTATATTAATTATCAAGGTTTATAAAATAAGAAGGACTTCATCAACAGAGGGTGCTTCATAGTTAAATGAAGTTTTTAAAAAAAATCCGTAAGGTATCTATAGATAACAAATGCTGTGTTCACAAATGAAACCAAAGAATGCACTAATAACTAATTACAATGATTTTAGCTGTGAAAAAATTATGCATGGCTTTCAACCTAAGCATCTAAGAGTCTGCATGACATGGCATTGTTTCAAAATAATTGAAGATAGAATTGCATGGGTAGTATTGCATAGGTGGGTTTTTTTGATTATAGGAAATTTATAACAAGTGAGCCTACTTATATCACACTAGAAGGAATACTTAATAAATACAGTAATTTATAAATTTTTTTCAGAGAAATAGCTAATTCTCATTTATCATTTCGCAGAAAGTTTTGAAATGTCTTCTGGCTTAGAGTAGACCTACTGATAAAGTAGATTTTGCAGTTGAAAATTTAGAAAAGAGAGGGCAGAAGATTGAAAGATATACATGTGATTTATAAATGGAGATGAAAAGTAGAGTGGAAATTAAAATTCTTTCAAGTTGTAGTATATGATTTAAATAGAGTACAATTTCCATGAGCCAGAGGGAAAAAGATCAATATAACAAGAGTTTGAAATGTGTGGAAATGCTTATCCAGCATATGCTCCCTCAGTTACCACGACCCTTTCTCTCTCTTTTGAGGTTGAAAAAGTGATGGGGAGTCATGAAATAACACTGATTTCTCCCAGGAAAATGCCGTGAGGATTAAGAACTGCTTAATAGTTCAAACTAATAGATTGCTGTGTATAAGAATTCAATATCCCAAGGCTTTGTAAATGAAGGGAAGTTTTAATATTAACCTAAGGGATTTTTCAGTTAAATTTTGAATTTTGGAACATGTGGAATTCAATATGCATGGATTCACTGAAAGCACATGTAACTGCAGTAGTTTGGTTATAATGAAGCAAAAAAGGAGCAATGTTTCTATGTGACGAAGTCGTCCAATTTATATTTCATCAAAATTATATTACATTTGGCTGTGGAGCTACACGCATTTATCTTTAAACATTGTATTAGAAGAGATTTTTTTCTATTCACTTTTCCAGTATAAGGTTCACTGTGAAGGCTTTAAAGAGCTAAAAATTAGACCAGTAATATCTCATTGCTAAGGCAAGCATTTCCTTCCTTTTAATCCCTGTAACATATGTAACATAAAATAATATCTTAAAACTTCTCATTATTACATAAATAATCTTGCTAATAGAAGAGGAAGCTTGAATTCTTTTGAAATCACACAAGGACTATTTTAAGAACACTTGGAGAAATTGTTTCCTAGAGTGCCTGACAGTTTTCTTCAGAACTACTGCTTTGTAGAGAAAGTAGTAATTGTTAAACCTTTCTGCATGAAGCATACAATTTTTCAAATATGCCCTACATAGGTGTATTTTAAGAAAGGTTTCAATTTGGTTGCATAATTTCAGCCTTCGCTAGGCGCACAGTGATGATAACATTGACAAATAACTTGCTATGCTGCTTGTTCTCCTACTGCTAAGATTTTATCACAAACTGCTAGTTTGCTAGAGATTAGCTGCTAAAACGTTCTCCTGATTAATGTGCTAATTAATTAATGCAGCTGCTAAATTGTAATGCTGATTAAAATACACCACACAGAGAACGCTGGGAAAAAAATCCCCAAATTAGTCAATCATGCCAGGTGCATTTCCACCCTAGAAAAAGCTCAGATGCTGAACAGAATAAGCTGATTTCTTTTGCCACTTATTGGAGCAACTGGAAGACCTGTTGGCAAGTCCCCAGTACTTTTACCTCGGTCCTTAAATTGACTTCATGGTCGGAACCCAAAGATGAACAATAGGAAAGAATTCAGACAATCTTTTCTCTAGCAGATTATTTTTCTGTATTAATGACCAGAGTGGCTCAGAATGAAGCTTTACTAAGACATAAAGGAGTTTGTAGTGCACATGATGTGCCTTGAGTTAAAACCTAAGTTCAGACTTAGCTTTGTTGGCTCTAGGCAAGTTAGGAGCAAAACATTTTCCTTTCAGGGGATCCCAACTGTGGTATTCCCTCTCCAAAACCATTATTTTCAGAGGTCAGTTTCTGTATAATAACATAAGAACTATGAAGTCTTTACCACATATAAGACATTGTACTAGGTAAAGACACAGACATTTTTTCTTCCTTTGAGAACTTCATTTGCAGTTCTGTGAATATGGAATATATCTTAAAAGTATTTGACATTACTAGATAACAAATAAATAAATACCAGATCAGTAAAAGTGACATTGAGAACTACAGAAATACAGAGGAGGAAGAAAGAATTTGCAATAGTAGTGATCTCTTCCCCGTTGAAGTAGAAATTCTGAAAACCTTGAAGGACGGCAGCATTTGGATCGTTGGATTTAGTAATTTAGTGGAAAAATTATATAATAGATGTGTAAGAACCTGAGAGGTAGCGGGTCTAAAAGTGAATGAAGGTTTAGTCAAGTCAACAAAACTAAGGTTATACTGATAAGACCCAAGAAAGATTCTGGGAGTGAGACCTACTGCTGAAAAGTTAACATGGGCCAGGGTAAGGCAGGCCTTGAGTGCCAGGCAACAAACAGGCCAATGAGCCACTAATCCTTTGGAGAAGGAGAGTGACTTGTTTTAAGAATATCAATCTGTATTCAATCCAGCTTTGATGGGTAACATGATTGGTTCCATGTTTTTGCTATTGAATAGAACTGCAACAAACATATATGTGCAGGTATCTTTTTTGTAGAATGATTTGCGTTCCTCCAGGTATATTCCCAATAGGGGAATTGCTGGGTCACAATTTCTAGTTCTTTCAGAAATCTCCACACTATCTTCCAAAGAAGTTGCACTAGTTTGCATTCCCAAAGCAGTGTAGAAGGGTTTCTTTTTCTCCACATCCTCGCCAGCATCTGTTGTTGTTTGTTTTATTAATGATGGCCATTCTTACTGGGGTTAGGTGGTATCTCAGTATGGTTTTGATTTGCATTTCTCTGATGATAAGTGGGGCTGAGCACTTTTTCATGTGTCTGTTGCCTGCCCATATATCTTCTTCTGAGAAGTGTCTATTCATGTCTTTTGCCTACTTTTTTAAAGGAGCTGTTTGTTTTTTTCCTGGATGGATTTGGAGTCAATCACACTCAGTGATCTATCACAGAAACAAAGAACAGAATACTATATGTTCTTACTCATAAGTGGACCTTGGACAGCTATAATACTATAAGAAACTGTTTGGCAGTAGTGGGAAACTGTCAGGGGATGGGGGATGGGATTGGCAATGGAGGGAAACTGCTAGGGAAGGGAGGAGTATACCTCATCAACAAGGGCACCTGCATAATCAATGTTTGTATCCTTAACTCTGAATTGTACCCCACATCTTTATACTAAAAAAAAAATAAAAAGAAAAAAAGGAATATCATTCTGCCAAGTCCACACAAGTTGTTGTGAAGTTCATAATTTTGTTTTTCTTTATGACTGCATAATATTCCACTGTGTATTTGCACCGCGTTTTCCTTATTCAATTCATTTTTTATGGGCAGCATGGTTTAATTTTTTAAAAAAAGAATATCAATCTATCTGCAATAAGAAGATTGTATTGAAGGAGGAGAGGAAAACCTACATAAGCAAACTTTTCCATAAATCCAGGTATGTTATTTGTGACTTAGAAAACAGCCAATCCATAGTTGAGGGAACTGCCAGCGTAGGGAGGAGGCACGCCTCATCAACAAGGGTACTGGCATAATGAACATTTGTATACCTAAGCCTGAATTTTACCCCATATCCTTAAAATAAAAAATTTCAAAGTTAAAAAAAAAAAAAGAAATCAGCCAATCCAAAATTACAAAGTGGATAAAGTAGGCATTTCAGACAATGGACCAAGAAAAGCCTCAGAGAACACAGGCTGGGCAGAACCTCATCCTCTCATTTGTAGTCAACAGGGAATCAGAGTTCTTGCCATTTAATAGTGGGGGATTGTGTGTGAGACATCTTGCAGAGGGATAGGCCCTTGAATCACATTGTGTACATTTATATTGTGACAGTCTTTAAGTCTATTCCCAGTATTATGGGATGAATTGTGTCTCTCCCGAAACTATATTGAAATCCGAATCCCTGATACCTGTGAATGTCGCCATATTTGGAAACAGGCTCTTTGCAGATGAAATCAAGTTTAGATGAGGTCATTAGAATGAGTGTTAATTCAACATGACTCGGCTCCTTATAAGAAGAAAAGAGACCCAGAAGTAAAAGCACACAAGAAGAAGATGTGATGGTGAAGGTAGAGGTTGAAGTGATATATCTATAAGTTTAGGAATGCCAAAGATTGCCAGCAAACACAAGAAGCTGGGAGAGGCAGGGAAGAATTATTCATTACAGGTTTCAGAGAGAGCATGGCCTTACCATTGATTTCAGACTTCTAGGCTCCAGAACAGTGAGACAATACATTTCTGTTTTTGTTTCTGTTTTGTTTTGTTTTTTGTTTTTTGGAGTCTCACTCTGTCACCCAGGCTGGAGTGCAGTGGCATGCTCCTGGTCACCGCATCCTTGACCTGCTGGGCTTAGGTGATCCTTCTGCCTCAGCCTTCCAAGTAGCTGTAACTACAGCATGCGCCACTATGCCTGGAAAATTTTTTGATTTATTGTAGAGATAAAGTCTTGCCAAGTTCCCCAGGCTGGTCTCAAAACCAGGGACTCAGATAATCCTCTCACCTTGGTCTCCCAAAGTGCTGAGTTTATAGGTGTGAGCCACCATGACCAGCCCATTTCTGTTATTTTAAGCAACCCAATTTGGGGTACGTTGTTTCACCTTCCCTAGGAAACTAAACTAGTAAAAACTCTGACAATTACTTTTTGATGAACTCCTGCTATGTGCAAAGGGCTATAGTCATTCCTTTTCACATCTTACCTGACTCATATCTCACAGTAACCCTAACTGCTAGTATTATCATTACCCTTGCCATATAAATAAGAGACAGAGGTAGAAATTGAGATACTTGAATAAAGTCACAATCGGTCTTATTTCAGTGCCTGTGCACTATTACCTCATAAAATAAAAGAAACAAAGTCTCTTGCTCTCTTTAGTTCTGTAGTTTGCAGGCTTGCACACATCACAAAGCAAGTCAGGGCCAAAGGTTTTGTGGGCAAGATTATGAGCAGCTGTGAACCCAGACATCCTGAACCTCAAGGAATAAGGAAATAAAGCTGTGATATTAGCCTCCATCTTTTGTTTTGTTGTTGTTGTTGTTTTTCATTATCAGACTCAGGAAGAGTACCTACCATCTCTTCCTTGGAGATGCAATGGCTACCAAGATGCTGACTTGGATATCAGTCAACGTGTATTCCAATACTCTTTCTTAATAAGTGAGGTACAAAGACTGAGGGTTTAAGATAGGGGTTTATTATTAAGATCATGTTCCAGCTGACACAGAAATAGAAACAGGTCTAACAGCATAGTACAATGGGGTGTGAATATTTTTCTTTCTTACCAGTGTCATGATTTCTATCAATTAGTGAAGAAATTGAGATGTTATTTCAAAATGGAAATTTAGTTTATATACATGTATGTATGTTACCTGAGAAAACACTTAGGTGATATTAAAAATTAATTCAATAATCATATATTGAGCACTCAGTGTAAGTCATAAGGCCCCCTGCTGGGATCAGGGGATATTAGCATGAAAATGACATTAATCCTATTTTTGAGATGTTAGATTTCTATTCTGCAGAAATGTTATATTTTAGTGTTTCATCACCTATAATAAATCTCTTATCTTTCTTAATCCCAGTTGCTTATAGCTCAAACATAGAGAATAATCTCTCAAAATACATACTTTATACTCCTGGCTAGTGCTCTGTATCAAATATGTAGCTAATTTCTCCTACTGGTGGGCATATTTTTTCCTACTATTTTTTAAGGGCATGAAGATGGGCAATTGGAAAACAGAACTAAGGCCAAACAACTAACTCTTCCCCAAAAATTCCCTTTAGGTTTTACTTTTATGGTGTCAAAATTTTCTTCCCAAGAAGACAGTACACACTCTGGTGAATGGTCCCTCCCTGAGTCTTTTAGATTCAGCCCCACTGATATAACTCCAAAAACTCTATAGCCCATCATATTAGTTTTGTTTCGCCAGTGATTCATTGTCCCATACTAGAGCTTCAACTTGAGAAGAATAAAGGATAGTGGTAACAGTCAAGACTGAGAAGGACATGGTAAAAACAAATGGAAGGTGGGTGAGTAAACAACATAACGTAATAAGTGCTTTGATATAGATGAGGAGTGAAGGCAGTAAACTTAAAGGACTGAAGAACTTTGCCTGGGGGTGTTGGCAATGTTTTCACAGAAGACCTACGAATTGAATCCAAGGTTGTGTGAAGGTTCTGAAGAGGAAGAAGAGGGAGAAGATAATTTCTGATGAATTAATATATGCCGATCTGGAAGTTCAATCGAGCAATGAATAGAAAGTGGGAGAGTGTTACACTGTGGGAGTCCTGTTACATGGCAGGACTATGAGAGTGTTTCACCCTGGTTCAGGCAGCTGTTTAGAACTTTTTGTTTTGTTTTTTTGAGTTGGAGTCTCACTCTGTCGCCCAGACTGGAGTGCAGTGGCTGCTCCCGGCCACCGCAGCCTCGACCTGCTGTGCTCCGGCGAGCCTTCCGCCTCAGCCTTCCAAATAGCTGGAACTACAGGTGCGTGCTACCATGCCTGGCTAATTTTTGATTTTATTGTAGAGGCGAGGTCTCTCCAAGTTGCCCAGGCGGGTCTCGAACCCACGGGCTCAGGTAATCCACTCACCTCGGCCTCCCAAAGTGCTAGGATTACAGGCTGAGCCACTGAGCCCGGCCGCTGTTTAGAACTTGTATCAAAATAATATTTTTGGGGGGGAAGAAGATACAGTGTTTTACCACTGATTTATTTTTTCTAAAATTAATTGCTGGCACATGGTGATAATATGTAGCAGGTTTTATCATGTATTTTAGTTTTCTTTCTTTTTTAAACATTTAAAAAATTTTTCTTTCTTTTTTAAAAAAATTTTATTTTACAGATGTGGGGTACAATTCAGGTTTAGGTATACAAAAATGTTCATTATGCAGATACCCTTGTTGATGAGGTGTGTCCCCCTTCCCCTGGCAGATTCCCACTACTGCCAATCCCACCCACTCCCCCAGCAGTTTCCCACTACTGCCAATGTATTTTGGTTTTCTACAGAAAAAGCACCCACTTATTGTTCACATCTAGAGGGCACCATCATTATCACCCTCCCATGGTACATCATTGGAAGGGAGATTATTACACTGGAGTATAGAGGGCAAAGTGGAAGAAAACTTACATGAGTCTTAAGCAATTCAGCATTTTACTGTAAGTCATCAGAGAACTTTTATTTTTATATTTTATGCTTGCTGGTTTCCCCTATTATATGTAAATACATATTTATTGTCAAAAATATAGTAACATATAAAGGAAAATTTTGATTACTCATGTTTTTATTCATTTACTCATGTTTCTATCCAAACTTTTCTTGTTATTCTGCCTAGTATTTTTTATGCATATCTATTACAATATATGTTCACATTTTACATTTATGTTCATGATGTTAATGCAGTCTGATATGCTGACTTTCACTTAATTATATGTCATGAACCTTTCCCATATAAGTAAAAATTATCTCGAGCCACTGTTTATTAAAGTTCTTTAATATTCCATTATTTAGATGCAGTACAATTTTTGTAATATCATAATATGCAATGCAAAAGAAGAAGCTCGTAGACCGAGTTAAATTTGACACTCTAAAATAAGCCCTAAAATATTAAGCAATAATCACTGCCTTCTATAAGCTTACAATCTAATCTACTCACCTAGAAGACTAAAACACTAATAGTTTAATTTGCTTCAGGGAGCTAATCTCCATATGTTTTGCTGCTTTTTGTTCAACTATTTTCCTAAATTAAAATTGGACTTGAAATCTGATTAGATAACACTAAATGTACTAAGAGTATACTTTTTTATTGACACAAGTTTCTTCTTGATCTATTTATTGAATATTTAGAGAAAAAAAACTATATTGAGGAAAGATAAAGGACTCAATATAAGAAAGCAGCTAAACATGGCTCAAGTTAAAATATTTTCTTTGACTTTCATGTTTGGCCAAACTAGTGAGCCATAGTGGTATATAACCAAACTGGTTATAAGATGTCCAAATAAAATGAAAAACTATCATTGTTGTCCTTGTCTAACATATAACATGTTCGATTCTCAATAATCCCTATATGCTGGTTTACATTTTTTTAACTGATAAATTGCTCTGCCTGCCTTCTACCTGGTCCAAATCTGACTGCACCCAGATCTGAATACAAGTGGATATACACACACACACACACACACACACACACACACACACACGCACACACACACACACACACACCATGACTAAGCCTAATCTGATAAATGAGGTGCTTGATGCTGAAGTGGCTCAGAAGGGATCGCTTTGGAATAGAAGAGAATAGTTATAGGGCATTGTCACCTGCAAATTTGCTCATGGCTTTTCCCGAGTTTACAGCTGAGCTTTGGTCCAAAAAGCTCTTAAACGTGATTTATCAACAGCCTCAGAAGTCTCCTTGGGGTCTGTACTAATTCAACCAGGACTTTCTGCTACTGAAAGAATTTAAGCACCACTTTTCAAGGGCACCCATGATGTTCACAGATCAATTTAATAGGTCATTTCAAAGTTAAAAAACAAAAAAGTATTTTCAAAGCCACTAGGTAATATATTCTTAATTTAAACTGCAGTCTCATTCACAGTATATCACAATATACAAATTAGAATTTGCTTCCTTCTTACTTTCCATGCTATTATTTCTGTCACAAGTTTATTTTAATGAAAAGTTACTTTCTCAGGGCTATAAAATCTACTCATCATATCAGAGCTTCATTATAGTGCAAGGTCAGGGCTCCATTTGTGATAGCAGATGACTACGTAATAAAATAATTTGTTGGATTTTTAGCCTTGTAACTTCCATTAGATGTTCAGGAGGAAATGCTGCTCTATCGTGTAAGGACAGAATGAAGCTGTTTATTCAACAAGTTTGAATTTTAATGTACTTCAGTAAATGCTCAAATATTAATTGAATGAATACATTTAGAAAATGAAGTATCCTTTTTACTATTACTTTTATCATAAATATAAATATATAATTTTTTACTGCATTACCATTGCATTTGTGTAAATCTTTTTTCTATTTCAAAGTACTTTTCTCATATAAACCTTCTAAAAACTGCTCAAAATAAATAGATCAAAGAAAAAGATTTTATGACCATTGGACAGGAAACAAGGTTTAGAAATCTTTCCAATGACTTTTTCTCGTAAAAGAACATAGCTCTTCAATGGTTGAATTTACATAATGACTTGAATTCTAATAATAGGAGTTTTAAGGAAAAGGTCAAAGTCAAAACCAGATAGGGATCTATTCCATCTTGTTTTCCTTTGACGAACTTAAGAAACGACTCTTTTGGGTATATCAGGGAGAAGTGGGCTCTTAGTGATCAGTTCTCTTCTGTCAAAGCAATCTTTGGACCAAAGGGGAGCTGTTCTTAGTATAATGAACATGGTGAAGGAGGCGCAAATTTCCTTTGGGTATCTATGTATCAATCAGGATAGGCTAGGTTATATGGCAATACAAATCAACCCAAATTTCAGACCCTTAGGATAGCAAATGTTCCATGTCTTTATTCAGCTGATTCTGAACTCTTTTCTTTTTCATCACTCAGTCACCCATGCTGATATAGAACAGTCTATCTGAATTACTGTTGGTTTCATGGCAAAGGGAAACAGACAAGGTAATCACCTCTTAAAAGTTCTCATTGGACGTGACCAAATTCATTTCTGTGTACATTTCATTTGTGAAAAAAATTTGCATGGCCAAGCTGATGTCAGTGAATACAGGGATGTATCTTGTTTCTTTTGGGGAGCTAATAATTATAAATACTAAAATCTACTATAACCTTCTTGAAAATGAAAAAATGTTTCTGCTATGTGTAAAGAAATTGATTGTCGTAGACCAATGCTTCTTGTAAGAGTCACTAAAACAGAGGAATTAAAAAAAAAAATCGGCTGGGGTCGGTGGCTCAGCCTGTAATCCCAGCATTTCGGGAGGCCAAGGCGAGTGGATTGCCTGAGCCCACAGGTTCGAGACTAGCCTGGACAACTTGGTGAGACTTCCTCTCTACAATAAATAAAAAATAAACCAGGAGCAGTAGTGTGTGCCTGTAGTTCTGGCTACTTGGAAGGCTGAGGTGAAAGGATTGCGGGAGCCCAGCAGGTCTACCTGGGGTGGTGTGAGGGTGCCACTGCATTCCAGCCTGGGCAACAGAGTGTGACTCCAATTCAAAAAATATATATTTTGAAGGATATCAGAGGGCATTTGATTAGCCAGGCCCTGATGGTCTAAGTTTCTAGAGAGAAGAGGAGAAGAGAAGCTCCTTGATTTGGACTAATATTTTGCACATTTTCCTCTCTGTCAGAAGGCATTTACTGACCTTAAATAGCACATGGTAAGAGTCCGAGAAACCCAGGACGGGTCTGTTGAGACTGAAAAGTCAGCCCATGGGATGAAGGAGACAAAAATTGGAGCTTGAGAGTGTTAAAAATAGCCAAGACTTGAAAGCTCAAAGTCATAGATAGAAGGGGGATGCAAAGAAGAAAGTTCAGTCTGAGACAGTTTTTCCATTGGGTCATTTGCTGAGTCTTAAACCATACAGAGCAAGAGGCTTAAAAGCCAAGATAAGCCCTAAAAAGCTAAGCAGAGCTGAGTTTTCAGTGAAACAATGGCAGTAAAAGAAATTTAATAATAACATCTTTATGGTGTGGGAAAAAATAGCTGTCAATTTAGATTTTGGAACTAAGTAAAAATATCTTTTAAAAAGACAAAGATATTTTCAGACAAGCAAAATCAGAGAATTTGTTAGCAACAGACCCGAAGTAAAATAAATGTGAAGGAAATCTCTTTAGGCAGGAGGCAATGATAAAATAAGAAGAAAAATGGAAAAGGTGGATATATGAGTAAATCTAAGTGAAAATTGATGGTGAAAATAACAATACAAGTAATGTATCATGGCATTGAATCAAATGTAGAATTAAATTTGTGACAATAATTGCATAAAAGATAGGGACACAAAATAAAAATGTTCTAGAAACCTACCATTGACTGGGAAATAAATTTCTAATTTATATAAGATTCTAATAAGCTAAGAATATTTGTTGTAATCCCTATTGTTTTTGCTACAAATAGAAGAATGTATAGTTTGTTATGCTTTGTTGCAAGGAAGAAGTATGAAAGGGAGTTAGAAAATAAGTGAAAACTAGAAATAAATAATAAAGTGGTTAACTGAAGCCTAAATGCATGAGTAATTACATTAAATGTAAACAAAATAAAGCATTTCATTAAAAGAGGTTCTTAGACTAAATTAAAAAAATCTATATACTGTTTAAAATACATACTTCTAAAATAAAAGGACACAGAAATATTGAAAACTAAGTGTTAAAAAAATTTCAACACACAAACACTGTGCTGTTTAAAATAAAATTGTATCAGATTTATGCTGGTCTATTTAAAATGTGTTAATTCATTTCAAACCATCAAAATCATAAAGACAATCTCTTTTGATTACATTAGAATTAAAACTATGAATCAATTACAAAATAATTTAAAAATTCTTGGATGTTTGGGAACAAGCAATATAAGTTTTAAAGAGAATAAAACTACAAATAAAAAAGAAATCATAGGATAGTGAGAAAATTTTTTATTGACATAAAAATAAAACAAATGCAAACTTTGTGATGCATAAATATGAAAAAAGAGAAAGCCTTATATTAATATCTTAAAGATAGAGCTACACACATATGGTCACTTATTCTATTACAAAATGACACTAGAGTACTGGGAAATAAGTATGAGATTTTAAAAAAGAAATTATAAATTCAACAAATATGATATTTATATTTTAAAAAGTCTGTACTCCCTACCTCATATACAGATACAGTCAATTCCAGGTAAATGTAAAGTAAAACTGGGTGAAACTTAAATTTAAAAGAATATCTTTATAACTTTAATAGCAGTCAAAAAGCATGAACTAAAAGGAATTACTGATAATTTTGTCTATATTAAATATAAGCAAGATAATTAAATGGTACTTATGAATAAAAAGTCGTCATAGAATTAGATAATATATTTTAATGCATATATTCTTAATGGTATTTAGAATAAAGAAAGAATTCCTATTAATCAGTAAGAAAAAGTAAGACAAGTAGAAAAATGGATAAAATATTTGAACACATTTCATAAAGAGAATATCCAAATAGTAATAAATATAGAAAAGATGCTTCAGTTTTATTAGTGATCAAGAAAATCTGAAATAAAACCAAAATAATATACCACCACACATCCATCAGCGTGGTTGAAATTTAAATATTGATGATACCAATTTCGATGAGAATGTAGAGCAGTGGAAACTCTAACTCATGCTGGTGGGAGTATACATTGATATAACTTAGTAGGAAGACTGCTTGGCAGTGTCTATGCATGCAATTTGACCAGTGATGGTATCCTTATGCCCAACAGAAATGTGTACATGCATGCATCTAAAGAAATATTCAAGGATATTTGTAGCAGCATTTGTCATAGCCTCAGTTGAAAACAGCCTAAATCTCCACTAACAGTAGAGTTGATAAATAAATTATGGCATACTCAAACAAAAGAATACCATATCTCAAAGACAATAAAGACTACAGCTTAATGCAACAATAAGGATGAATCTCACAAACTGAATATTGACTAAAAAAAATCTAGACATTAAAAGAGTTTATACTGTACAACTCCATTTATGTAGAGTCCTGAAAGCAGGTCAATGCTATCAATGACAGAAGTCAGAAAGGTTATCATCTTTAAAGAAGAAAGTATACTGAGTGAAGTTATGGAGGTAGGTGGAAGATGCAATTATTGTCCTATCACTTAATTTGTGAACTAATTACACAGGTATGAAAATAATTTATTAAGCAATGTGTCTGTGTATGCCATGCCTAAATACAATCTTTTTTTTTTTTTTAATTCATCTTTTGGCTTGAGGAAACATTTTAAAAGATCTCTTTGGTACCAAGTAGACAGAGGGCCATATGTGGAATGTGATTCTGACTCCCTTTCTCATCATTTTCTTTTCTCTCACTTTAGAAGTTGAAGCTTATTTATTTTCCCCTTCTGTTACCAGAAATGTGACACATCCACAATAGATGTGACTTTCTCTTCTCTACATTAATTTTTCTTTGTAGAAGGCATCCAGATTCATGTCTCTGGATGTATATAGAATGCCCATGAAAAAATCAGATATCAAAATGAGAAGAGTAGAAAATGAGCTAGCTTCATTTTACTTTTTAACTTTTAAGAATATTAATGTGTTTCAAAAGTTTTAGAGCTGAAATTTTCCGAAACTCACAAAGAGGAGACACAACAAGAGTAGGAATAACAATACTTTGAGATATTGAAGGGGAAGTTAGGTAGAGTGATCATATAGCAAGGAAAAATGGGTAAAGAATGACAAAATGTTGTGAGAGTTGGTTTTTCCAGCACTGAAACTGCAAATAGATATAAAGAGAAATTTTCATTTTTTTCTGTATCTGTATCTTGCTCTCCACAGTGGCTTTTGTGACAGATCTCACTTCCAATTTCTATTAGAAATAATCACCTATTGAGACCTTTGCTGATATTGTGACTTTGCTAGGACTCTCTTGTGTGTAGTTTGCAGCCTAGCAGTGGCAGAAAGCACAGACACAAGGGGCCACTCAGCCAGAAAGAGCAAACCCAAAGAGAGTAGGTGAAAAGTGAAGAATTTTTCTGTAATATCATTATAATCACTTTCATTATTGTCATTTCTTCCTTTATTTCATTTTTGGACTTTAAATGTTTACATTCCAAGAAAAATAAATTGTATCTTAAGCTATATTCCAAATTATTGCAATGTGATAAACACACTAAGGAACAGCTATTCAGTCTGGGGCATGACTACGGTGGTCAGGCATCCAGCCTTGCCTGTCTCCTTAGTGCTCTGATTTACTACCAAAAGTATCTCAGTTTGGCTAATAAATTATAGAGTCACCCTAGATCAACCTTATTGACTTTGAACTTGGCCTGAAAGCTCAATGCATGACTGATTTGCTAAATCAATGAAAAAATAAATTATATTGTAAAGCTCAAAAAGTCCTTTTCTATGAAGCAATATCCACCTTATTTTAACAAGATAATGTAGAAATTTTTAAATTAAAAGATGTATCTAAATATGTTCTGTCTCATAAACCGTATATGACTAAGACTAAATATATACATACAAGGCACCTTATTTTAACAAGATAATGTAGAAATTTTTAAATTAAAAGATGTATCTAAATATGTTCTGTCTCATAAACTGTATATGACTAAAACTAGATACATACATACAAGGCACATGTACAGGATTAGGATAATATAAATTTGTTGGCATTCTTAGCAAAGGGAGGCTACTTGTATATCAAATCTATGTGAACTTTATAAGATGGTGGATATTTTAAAGTGTAAAGATTTAAAAAACCTATAAAAATCAAATGGCAAGCTGGAACAAGAGACTCCGAGAAGCCTGATATTATTTTGTTAATTTATGAAACTCCACCTATTGCGTATCTGTTAACTTGTTTGATCCAGTAAACAATTTGAGTTACAACTCTGTGGGTTGAATCAAAAATATTGAATGTTCTCAGATGAGATTTTACTACTATTGAATGAATTTGCTTTATTTGCTTATTGATTTTTCATAAAAATAAAGATAGAACACCTTCTGCATAACTGCTGTTTGCACAGAAACCATAATGATTATGAATATAAAATGACTTCCCTCCATAATTTTTATTTCCCTCAAATTCTTTGCTACTCTGAAGTAGAATTCTGCTTTCGGTTTTTGTTCAACAGCTGCAGACGATCAACTGTGCTCACATATAGTACAGGAAGATCATGTGGGGTTTGTGTGCCCCTACCCCTTAGGACTGAGAGCAAGGACAGTGTCAAACATTGCCTGTTGTCATGCAGGACGAAGGCAAGAGTCTTCGTGGTTATTCTTGGTTCAGCGAATTTTTTAAACCACTGCCTGCATTTCTCCTTTTCTTCTCCCTGAGTTGATTGGCCTGCTTGCTCATAAAGTATTTTTATGTTAAAAATATTCCAAGGCTTTGTTAGAATTAGAGTCTTCTGTGTGATATGGAGGGAATAAATCTTACTGCTTAACACACACAGATACTCTTACACACATGCACCATGTATATATACAGACTCAAAACGCTTGAGGTGTAAAAACATAGTATGTAAGGAGGCTTCTGATGCTAAGCATCCATTTATGCTTAGGAATTCCTTTGATTCATACTTACAGGCATAGATTGTTTTAGTGTCATTATGACAGTGCAAATTACAGTCACAGCCTTGAATATTTTCTATGTGCAATAGAAATTAAACTCGAAGCAAGAAGGGAGCATCATGAGCAGTTGCAGCTAGCTAACCCCTTCCAATATTTCCTTCTCTCTAAATGCCCCTTTTGGGCCCAAGCAGAGATGTCAACTGAAACACCATTTCATTAACCTGCAGCAGATATAACACCACTCTTCTTCTAGTTTGACTGAGATGGAGGAGAATGAAGTCAAACTTTTCAAACTGAATTTTTAATAGGAAACTTAGGGAAAGGAAAGCACAGAGAAGCAGTAACATGAATGAATCTTAAAAAAAAAATTTCCTATTTCTAATCTTTACTAAAGGTGACCTTGGAAAGTCTAGATCAGCAGAGCTCACAAGATAGACAGTGTTAGCCTCTTTACTGGCCACACCTCATCATTTTTGGGAAACCTTGGCTGGGCATACACTTCAAGCTCTTCTTTCAGCCTTTGCATGTTTCTCTAGCTTATTTTTATTCCCCTGCTACAGCCTGCTATCTATTGGGGAGAAATCCTTATTTCTCTTTCAGAAAATCCTAGAAATGATGACATGAAGAGTCTCCTTACACAGAAGTCTCTTTCTGATTTTTTTGAGGCATGCTACCTGAGTATATTCCACAAAGATTATACCAATTCCATTTTCACTAGTAAGCATATAAAAAATGCATCCTGCCACATCTTTAGCACAAATTACTATTTTTAAGATGTATTTTCCAATTTCATAGATAGAGAATGTTTATCCTAACGTTCAGAAGGAGCATTAAAAAAGAGAAGTGATTTAAAGAGTCCAAGCATACAGTAAGATAAAAGGAATAAATTTACTGTTTGATAGTGGAGTGGGAAATGAATACATTGAACATAATCTATCGTTCTTAGGTGATAGGCACCCTGAATACCCTGATGTAAACATTATGCATTATATACTAGTAATATATTTTCTCATGTACCCCATACATTTGCACAAATAAGAAAACAAGAAAAAGGCTTAAACAAAAACCCTGCTATTGACTGGTTACTCTACAAATTTCCTGGTTTTGTTTCTTGCTCATTAAGAAAATCCAGTTAAGCATATATTTTTAGCCCTATGTTCTTTACTTCCTTTATTAGTCCTTTCCCCAACTTTTTCTTCCTACCTTTGTTTCTTTGTTTCTTCATTCTGTTATTTGCTCCTTTGTCTGTTCTCCCTTCCTCCTTTCTTGTCACCTCCTTCTCCCCCTTCTTCTTTCTTTTCTTTCACCCGGGTCTCTTTCTTCACCCTGCTCCCCTTTCCTCCCTCTCCCCTTTTATCTTTTCTTTCTTTCCTTTCTTTCTTTCTTTCCTTTCTTTCTTCCTCCCTCCCTCCCTCCCTTCCTCCCTCCCTCCCTCCCTCCCTCTCTCTCTCTCTTTCTCTTTCTTTCTTTCTTTCTTTCTTTCTTTCTTTCTTTCTTTCTTTCTTTCTTTCTTTCTTTCTTTCTTTCTTTCTTCTTTCTTTCTTCTTTCTTCTTTCTCCCTCAACAGAGTTCATCGAAAATACTTTTTAAGATAACATTTACAATAGTGCTTCTATGTTGAAAATATTTTTTGTTGACTTTGATTTTGTGTTTTGGATTATATTTACAGAGCTTGTTTCTCTTAAGAAACAAAATATTTTTTTTCAAGGTGTAAAGCAAAGAAAGAGAGGAAAACTTCTGGTTTTCCCGGGCACAGTGGCTCAAGCCTGTAATCTCAGCACTTTGGGAGGCTAAGGTGCGAGGATTGCCTGAGCCCAGTGGTTCAAGGCCAGCCCGGGCAACTTGGTGATACCACGTGTTTACAATAAACCAAAAAATTAGCTGGGCATGGTAGCATGCACTGTAATTCCAGCTACTTGGAAAGCTGAAGGGGAAGGATCACCTGGGCCCAGCAGGTCGAGGCTGCGGTCATTATGAGCATGTCACTACACTCCAGCCTGGGCAATAGAGCGACAGAGTGAGACTCCAACTCGGGAAAGAAAACAAAGTAGTAGTAGTACTACTACTATTAAAAAAAAATAGTAGTCCTTACAGTTTTAATTAGTGGAAAATATATTTTCTTCCCTTTTTTCTTCCTGTTTTATGTGGAATGAATATAGTACCTGAGTTCAATTGTGCCTCTATTAATGCATAGGTTAAAAGCTATGACATTTATACCACCTGGTATAAAATAGAAAACACAGTGATGCAATCCAGCCTGTGAATTTCTTTTTTGGTGTACTGTTCACCCATGGGTTGTTGTTTTCCAAATGTACTTGCCTTATGAGTAGCAACAGCCAGGAAAGTTACTCAATTTTTCTGAGTTTGAGATTCTCAAATACAAAATAGGGATACTTATTGAACTGAAAGGTTGTTTTTTTTTTTCCTTAACTTTTTGATTTGAGGTAATTTTAGGGTCACATGCAGTAATAAGAAATAGTGCAATGCAATCTCATAACCCTTACCCAGTCACTCCCAATGACAATTCTGAGCATAACTGTAGAACGATATCACAACTGGCAAATTGACATTGGTCTAATCTACTCACTTCATTCAGATTTCACCAATTTTATGTGTGCGTGTATTTTGTTCTATGTAGGATTGTGGTTTTAAATTACCTGGAAAAATGTCTGCCATGTGGTATATAGGTCATCAAAAACTATTTAATAATCTTTGCCTAGCTAGTCTTTTCTACTTCTTTTCTCCAAAGAAGAACCTCTTGGAACTCTTGGTCTTTGATGAATTATCACAACTAAAATGATAATTTGAATGGTGATGCAGAACTCATACTAAATCTCCTAATCCCAGGCATTCATAGGATGAAGATCAGGATTAGTTAGTGGGAGAGCCAAAGCTTGCTCCCCACCCAAGTCATCTGTCTCTTCTATTGAAGCTATTTCCCAAATTATTAGAATATAAAAATCATCTGGGGCAGAGTCTCACATCTCTGTGTGTATACAAATACCTGGGGATCCTGGACATGATAGATCTTGATTCAATAGGTTTGGGGTGGAGACTGAAATTCTGCATTTCTAACAAATTTCTAGATTATGGTGATGTTGCTGGTCCACTAACAGCACTTTATGCAACAAGAATCTCAGACAATTGGAAAAAACTCAGATTTCCAGTGCTTTATTTCCAAGATTATGATTCAAAAGAGCTAGAGTGAAGTCTGAGAATTTGTTTTTTATCTAATATCCTAGACAATTTTTAGGATAAATCACTTTTGGTAAATACTGAATATTTCTCATATCACCTCTTTCCTGAGTTTCTGGTGTTTCCTGGTTCCCATTTACAAATGTTGTTTACATTAATGTTATAATTTAAAGATTTGATGCAATCAGGATTTTTTGCTTTTGTTATTGTTTTATTTTGCTTGACTTGGTTTATGTCTTTTGAAGGCCAAAAATCCAGAAGGAGAATTAGACTCTTTTGCTGAAAGTTTAGTTCAACTCATAAGAGCTTTAAGGTATTAAAATAATTTTGGTTCTATTCCATTTGACAGAGAGATTTTATCAGTGCTTTAAAAAGTCTTCTTCAACATGTATATAACGGCCTTTTTTCTGATCTAAATAAATATGTATTGGATTTGCAACCAGAATTTCTTATCATCTCTGAATTTACTCTTCCCAGGTTCAGATAAAAAGTAGTGCTTAATCCCCTGAAGATATAGACAGTTTCGTGAACTGGTCATATTGATAAAAGCAAATCACAGCCAGTGAGGAATGGCTGGGTTAAAGTGTAAAAGCTGAAACTGTATAAATCAAGTAACATGGGAATTGGAAAATATCATTATAAGCAACTTGTGTAAACCCCTGATGTTTTAAATTAGCCATGAAATGTGACTTACTTTGTAATATTTTAGAGCTTCTAAAAATCCCAGCTTTTAAATTGAACTTTTCTTATTTAGTAGCAACACAGCAGGTCTTCAAAATAATTTACAACCATTTGCTTTATTAGTGATTTCTTTTAAGCAGCCCTCGAAGGGAGAAAAACATTATTAATCCCCATTTTATGGATGATGGGACTGAGGTATTAAGATAGCTCAAAGCTTTGATTTAGCCAACACTTGCATTTTTTTTAGTCTCAGTCCAAAGCTCTCGTCTTTACTTTGCCAGGATGCTTCCTCTTATTATTTTGGCTTATCTTGATGCATAACATAAACTCAATTTCCAAAAGTTTACTTGAACCACTTAGAACAATTGGAGTAAAATCAGCAATGTGACTTTCTCAGATTGATGGGCACAGTTCATTTTTGTGGGGCTACTATTTTAGTTTTAATTTTTTTATATCTTTACCTTTTGTTCATTTTCTTCAAATAATTCATACTTTTGGACTACTATTTTAGAGGAGTTTACTTCATTAATTGTCAACAATTAAGTAAAAGCGAGAAGACATTGTAATTCTTATTGAAATATATATTTGTACATTGTGAACCACAGCCAGTGAATTCTCTTAGCAATTTGTTCTTTAGAAAAACAAACACCACTTTGGTGTTTTATACTTTGGGAAATACTTTTATATACATATATTTTAAAAATCTTCCTTATGACCTGTGTTTTCTGTAAAACAGATATTTTAAAATGAGGCTACAGATGCTTGCACAGAAAACTGGGGACTCACTCGGCACAGAGGCAAGAATAGAGCTCACTTGCGATTTCTGCTTCAATTTTCTTTATGGCAAAGGAAGTAGCTAGAAGAAACACAGTGTTCATCAGCTTCCCTCCTGGACTCAACACATGTGTTGAGTTTCACTGAATTAATAATTTATATAATTGTTTCTCTAAGTGTGGTACCCAGACAGTCAACATCAGAATCACCTTGAGTTCCTGATCAAAAAAAAGATACCTTTAGTGTGCCTGGCAGTTACTAAAAGTGAATTTTGGGGGATGGTCTTGGAATCTGTACCTTAACAAACTCTCCAAGTGATTTTCATGCTTACTAAAATCTGAGATCCATAGCATGAGGATATGAGATTTGATTTGCTCCTCTCATAGAAGTGAATCTTTTGCTCATGGAAACTTGTAACCCTGAGATTGCTCTGTTTCTCTATAGAGTGAATTTTTCTCAATATAAGTTTTCAATTACTTTCTTGCTAAAATAGCTTTTATCTAGCAAAACTATTCGAACAGTATAAGTAATCCAGATTGGCAAGATGGCTGGATGTTCCCCAAACCTTCTCAGCTAACATTTTCACTTAAGTGTATGGACTTCTTTAAAGGAAACTTTGCTGCTCAGGTTAAACACCCGGAACTATCCTTAGATTTATTTTTCTTACTGGACTTTCAGGCAGTGGCTAATGGTGACAGAACACTTGTGGCTGTTGTTGAGGCTGCAGCAATTTTTCTTGGCGAGGCAATTTGCTCTAACTATTCACATGCTGATAAACTTCTTATTTCAAGTGCTAAATTTGGCATCTCCATTAAACTGTGTCAAAATTTCAGTGACTATAGAGGACAGCCATACACTAATCGAGAGCTGATGGAGGCGTAAAGCGTCACTCAGAAGTCTCTAATACTTCCTTGCGTTCTGCCATGTGTACATCTATTCCTTGACCTTCGAAGAGATCATGTTTTAATAATCTGGAGCAGTATGGGAAGTGAAGAAACTTTGTAAAGTATAACAGCCTAGAGAAAAATAATGCAATATTAACATCATTGTCAAGGAAAGTGAGGTCAAATGAAATTTTCTTGTCTAGGTTTAAAAAATGCAAAATCAAGCCATTTTTCAGGGAAAAAAATCCTCAAAATACAAAATTCCATATCTGTGAAGTGTAAGAAGATGCAATGTTCCCTGTTTCTCAATCTTTCAAGGTCTCTTTATATAGAAAGTTATTTCAATCAGCTCTGTTTCCATTGCTGCGTATATTTTCAGGCATCGATCCAAACCTCAGACAATAACTGGAGTAAAATAGGGGCCAGCTGTATAAGCAATACCCAGAAGTTCGCTGCACCTAATGAGTGTTTACAGCCCTGATGCAAACAAAGGAAGAAAGAAAAGGAAATTAGCATGATTTGAAGAAAACTTCTTGACCTTCTTGAACTTCTCCTCTATAACATCAAAGAGTTGTGTTAAATTGTCTTTAATGTACCTATAAGCTCTAAAGCTATAAGTCTCAGTGACACCGATGAGAAGAGGGAAAGGAGGAAGAAAAAGAGGAAAATATTATGGAAAAGAGGAGGAACAAAAGGAGAGAGAATAGACATACATGTGATTGAGAGAACATCCCACTAGTTAATTACCTTGGCAATGATTCTGAGCAAGGAAGTACTTCATCTGGTCTTCAAAGGAATTAAACAAGTAAGTAAATTTAACTACACAATGTACAAAAATTATAACTAGTGTTCTCATAGTCAAAAGTGATTTAAAATCCACTGGCACTTGGTTAGTTTTATGAATTATTCATATATCCCTTGGTATTGCCTGTAGTTGATCTAGTTATATGGCATCACTGATATCGGCAGTGCCATTGGCTCGAAGAAGCCAGTAAATTGAAAGTGCTTATGGGAGGAATGGAAGAAGCGGCTCTGAGAAATCTAAAAATGTATTTCAGCTCATTAAAAAGTCTCTGAAATATAAATAACAACTCCAGTTTGAATGGAAGGACACTTACCCCATCCACTTTCTTTGTTTGCTAATAACTATGAAAGTCAACTCTCGCTTGCAGTGTCATAGAGGTTTATAAATAATAGCAACACATGGGAAGTCTCTGCCAAAGTGAAATTCCTTGACCATGTCTCATTTTATTGATTCGATCCTCTAAATATTCTATTGGAGAATAAATGAAAATGGATATTTAATAAGGTTTTAGGAGAAATCGACATGCATATCTACTGGCTGAGTTTAAATTTTTTAAAGTTAAAAAAATCTCTGCACCGAAAAGGCTAAAGTTTCGATTTATTTTTATATATACAGAAACAATTGGAAAGAAGGGTTATTTTGAAATTCAGTCAACCAAATAGATCACTGGAGGGAGCTCTAACTTCACGACTAAGCCAGAAATGAAATCTTCCTTTGTTCTCAAATTTCACGTACAGATGAAGGACCCACCCCCATAAAAATCAATAATAAATATGAATAGTGTCCAGAAAAGAAAAATGTGTCTTTTTAGGGCATCGTATACCACATATGCTTACAAATAATGACAGAACTACTATTGAAAACTGGAAGTATTTAAACAAGTAAAAAACACAGGATTATATACAGTGAGAGCAATATACCTTTTGTATGAAAAAATACTTATAACATTTTGCTTTATAACTAACTGCTTCCTACCCCCACCCTTCAACGATAACAATGTAGACTCACAGCAATCACGACTTTTGAGATCAGTCCAGAAAACTCTGTGGTAATCTGAATCTGATTACAGAATTGGGTGATCTAAGGCAGGATGGGGACTTTGTAAAAAGGAATGATTGTGTCTCGCCCCTATCCTCAGCAACATCCCAACTCTGCCTGTGTCAGACCAGCTCTGTAAGTGGCACTTTGTTTTACTACAGTAGAGTGCTGAACTTGACAGCACCCTGGACCAGCCACCAGAATACCTGGATTTTGGTAACAGCTGATTTCCTAACTATATGTGAGCCTTTGACCTTCCTTATCTTCCTTATTGTCGTATTTCCAGACTTTTCTTATCTTCACATTACCAGTGAAGTAGAAATAAAAAAGTTTGAACTACACAATTTCTGTAGTCCCTATGATTATCAAGATAAAATTTTTCATTTGATATTTTAGTTCTGACTGATTATGGTGTGTAGTCATAAAAAGTGATATTTAAGGTTCAGCTCTGCTATTTAGTAACAAAAAAACTGCTGAGTCTAACTTTTAAAACTCCCTTTTCTAAGAGTTTTTCCACTCTCTCCTCCCCCATACTCACTTCTTTATCCTCCCATTACTTACCTTTTTTTTTTTTTAAGTTGGATCTTACTAGAAGCAAACCTGCAGTGGCATTCTGAGAAGTGACTCTCTAGGAGGCTGAATTTCTTCAGGATTGGGACAAGTTGATTCTGCATTGGGAATGCTGGCTACTTAGGTGACCTGTGGAGCAGGGTCTTCAGGTTGAGTTTTGTTGAGCTAAGGTGTTCCCTCAAGTCAGCTACATAATTTGTGAGGCTCTTGCTCAAAAATGAAGAATTTTCAGATGGCAACAGCATCGTATGAAACCAAGTACAAAGCCCTTCTGAGCATGGTGCTGTATATGGCTACACAGATCATGTACCCATGAGGCTGCTTCTGTCTGGGACCATGGGTTCAATCTGACAGACTCATAGGCCTGGGTTTGACTCCAAAAGTATTCTTCATTGAAAAACAGCTGATAAAAAATTAATAAAATGTAATAAAATAAAAAATCAAGCCACTCTTGCCAGCTTATTTTTTAAAAGATGAGAAATTGTTTCAATGAAGAAGCTGTGATTGTGTTAGGGCCAAATTCTCAGAAGAATAATTAGTTAAGTAGTGTTGGAAAGAGCACTGTGGCAAAAGGAGGTGTTGAAATCATATGATAATTTTGTTTATATCAATTACAATTTTTCGGTCTGAAAAGATGTTATGGTTTCTTCCAAACAGTTTCAAGAAATTAAAAAGCCAGCTGGAGATACAAACAGTGGTGCAAAGACAGACAAGAAACATCCCAGAGGAGCTGCCAATGTGTGGAAAGATGCTTTCAAAAGACTATAGGCATTTAGTTTACCTCTCCTACCTACAGCCTTAAGATAACTAAAAGAAAGTATGCAATCATTCAACTATAGAATTTCTTTGTGTTTTTTCTAATCCCTTTTATTTTCCTGAATAATATCTAAATAAAGATATTATTCTAGTGCAGGAAAAGTTACCTTGGAAATGAATACGACACTGTATTATAACCTTCCATGGGATACATTGTGGTTTCAAAACAACCTTGGAGCTATTTTCTCCTTCCAACAATAACCATTCTTCTGTATTGATTTTGTGACAGTTCTCTTTGGCATTCATTCTAATTTGAGCTTAGGATTTCAAGTAAATTGTGTGAATATTTTAGATAACATCTTTTGATGGGCATCAACTGAAATCTAGAACAAGACAATTCACAGCTGTGAATCCGTTTTTCCCTTTGGCCACACAGAACAACTTACAGGCATCCTAACTGCTTTAATTGTCATATTTCCAGCCTTTCCTTATCTTCATATTCCCAGTGAAGCAGAAATAAAAAAGTTTGAACTATACAATTTCTGTAGTCTTAGAAGGCTTTACTCTGGGTCAGTTGTAAGCAGGTGAAGTTCTCCTTAGTGCCTCTGCCACGTTGTGTCTTTCTATCCTCAGTTACTAAATCTCTTATTTGTTTTTGCGTTACCCTTCTCCCTTGACAAAAGCCTATTCTTTTGCACTTTCAAGTTCTCTATCCTATACCAGTCCTTTTTGTTTCCTGAGTTAAAAACTAGACAGTCTGGCAAACTAAATCTTGTTGGATTATCTATCAGTGAACAGTTTATATGCATAGGTGTCTAAGTAATGTTTGATTTTCCTTATATTCTGCTGTTATCAGGAATTTTAAACACGATGAGAGTCTAAAAGGTAGAATTTATGTCATGGGAGAAGGCCAGAAGAAGAGGTGACTTGGGGTAAGGAGCGATATATTGTGACTCTTTAAAATAACAAAGTTGCTTACTTTTAAAAATAAAAGCAATTCTATTTCTTAAATATTTTACCTTATCCCCTTGAAGATTAATGTCCTTTTGACTGATCAAGAATAATTTGGAGAAATTGAAATTTAGGGATCTGAAGACATGCCTTAATTATAGCCTTTGCTGTCTATTCACAATGATATTAGATTGAATTTGAACTTCCCGATACCATAGCCCTCAGGGCTAATGTTCTTGACATAAACTTAAAATGAAACTATTTCATAGTGAAATCCATTAGTCATTTATTAAAAAAACCCTCTTGGGTAGGACCTCTTCAGCCTACATTCCCTGACTCTGCTGTAGTTTATAGTGTTATGACAAAGTCCCAAAGAACACTGTGGGATGCAATCTGGAAAAGCAGTTTTTGCCTAGAATTTAAGCATTAAAAAATTACTCTAGAGAAAAAACATGGTAATAATAGCTTAACATAATAATGTGGAGGATACAGGTTGCAATGAAGTAGCTTCAATAATCATGATTATAATTTTCTGTCATTAATTGCTTAATTTTAAGATTTTTTTTGCTAAGATAAAATGTTTTAATTTATGCAAATGATGTCATCAAATAAGTGTTTTGAAGGTGGTGTGGAATTATTTTCCTCATGATCAAAAGAACTTCTCTTAAGCATGCTGCAGAGAGGTATTTCATATATAGCTAAAATCTACCCAGTTGTATAATAAAATAAAGAGGTTTCTACTCAGGGATTTATTTTAAAGATTTGAATTTTGAAATAATTTTAGACACAGAAAATTTGTAAAATTTCCATATATCTTTTACCCAGTTTCCTCAAATGAAGAAACTGTTACTCATCTTACATAAACATAGGACATTAATAATGGCATAATGCTTATCAATTAAACTATTAACAGTGTTTGAATTGTAGCAATTTTCCCATAAATGTCCTTTTTTTCTGTCACGAACCACATACTGTATTTAGTTGTCAAATCTACTTGGTCTCCTACAATCTGTGAAAGTTCCTCAGTGTTTCCTTGTCTTTTACAACCACAGTCATATTTTAAACAAGATTTATTTCTTTGAGCTGAATAATAATGAAAACAGAAAAATGGTTAACATTTGGGAAACTTATGGGGAAAATTATATATTTTTAAATATTTCAAATTATTATTACCATTCTTTATTACTCAAAGACTATGTTTACAATTATGAGCTAAAATGTAATGGATGTAAATATTTAAAAATATTTTTGGAAAAAAAAATTTTCTGTACATCGGTTGTTGTTTTATAATGATGTCTTATTGGGGTGAGGAGCAATATATTTTTAAGCAGTTATTTAGATCTAAAGTAAAACTCCTTTATGAGTTGCTTTTGAATTTATAATTTAGAAGAATTTTTTTGTAAGAAATGAAATTAGAATATTGCTGTATAGACTCTGAAGCTTAAATTAGAAAAAATTATATTAATTGTGTGGCATAAATCTGTTTGACCATTTTACCCTTTTAAATAATTTAAAATAAATTTCAGAATAGAATAGTCAAATTCTGCTTTTAAGCACTTATGTAGTTCATATTTTGAATGTAAGTTTAAGTTTCTTGAATACTTTTTATAATTCTGATTATAATTATAATCTGTATAATGTATGTTTAGATATTATATATCTGTATATATAAATATAATATGTTATATAAGTAGGAATTATATAATTATCTCTGCGTGTAATGTATATGTATATACTTGTTTATAATTCTTCACAGCATTTGTTGCGTGCTTTATCAAGAGCACATGAAAAATGTATATTTTTAAAAATAAGAGCTATTTCATGTAAAATAAAGTCCTACTTCATCAGCGTGGAGTACAAAAGAAAGTCACAAATTAAAAAAAATAAAATTAATACTACTTTGCACCCCCATCTCACCAATTAAAGTATTTCCTCTCTTTGCTCCAGGAGCAACCCTCACAGAACATTTCCATCCTGAGGGGCTCTTTTGTGTCTCAACACCAGTCTGTCCTTACTTTTACTGGGGTCTAGAGCCCAGGTGTAGCCCCTTGAGTCTGAAGTAGGCTGATTGCTTTGGAATGGATCAGTGAAGCTCCCTGTCAAACTGGGGGCTCTCTCCACATTTTGTCACTATCACTCTTGAAAGATGCCACACTCAAAAGGATTCGTTTCTCTGCTCCTAAAGCGTCATCCCAAGGGTTCTTTCTGGTTCCTCAAGAAAGAGGACCTTGCTACAGGAGAAACAGAGTACTTGTATCACCGCCACATAATATCACTTTTGCTTCAAATGTTTCCTAATGTCTTCTGACATCCTTTGTCATCTTCTGGTTGGTGGTAACATTGTTTCTTGAGGTGTGTGGGTGTGGGGGCTAGTATAGTTGACATGGGGAGAAGAAAATCTTTTCCACTGTGCTGTGTTTACTGTGCTCATCCCACACTACCATGCAACTGAGTTTCTGGTACCATTACTTTTATAGTCCTTATACCCAAAAGAGTAACATAGCAAGGTTGGACAGATGAAAAGGTGTTTCAGAATCAAGGATGGGGCTCATGGATTACAAAAAGGAGTTCCGCAGTGGAAGAAGTATTCAGATTTGTTAGACGTGGTGAGCTTTTTAAATAATGAATTATAATCTTTTGGGATCAGTTTTTTTTCTTATCTAAAAGGGAAAAGTTTGGATTATGTAAGTTTCTGGTCTTAAAAAACAATTACATGGAAACATCTACTATCTATCAGATCTAAAAAAAAAAAATACAGACACAGAAAATTGGCGGGATTTTTTTTTTTTTTAAGCCCAATTATGAGCAGGGTGGTGAAAGGTCTTCAAGTCACTACTACTGAGTCAATCTTCCAGATTTTCTCTATATGGGAAAAAGCTGAGGAAAACTATCTTATTTGAATGGAAGGAGAAAATAAGAATTATCTTGAAGTTACATTTGCAGAGCATTCCTCTTCTTCCTTCTCTTCCTCCTCCTCCCCCTCCTCTTCCTGGTCCTTATTCTCCTTCTCCTTTTAATATTCCATGTCTATTTGGGAATAGGTGGTTTGGGAACATATATCGAAGGATTATATGGAGGAAGAAACATCCTGCTCCTCAAGATATCCCTTCATAATCTCAAAACACAGACCAATCTCTGTGTTCCTACTTTACACACAGAATTTCTCTGCAGCTCAAAAGGATTTGTGAAAATAAATAGTTTTTTTTGTTTGTTTTTGTTTTTTGTTTTTTACTGGACTATAAGCTCTGAGAGGGCAGAAATTTTGTCTGTTCTGTTTTCATTGTGTTTCGAATTTCTAGAACGGACATACTATATCAGCTTACATTGTCCATACTAAGAACTGAATAGGTATTTGTTGTTGAAAAAAATTTGTGTACCTGGAAATAAATTAGCTATAGTCAAATACATTATAGCAATTCTTAAAGTAAATTACTCTACAGATATTAGGATAATGTATACTGTTATGTATTATCATAACAAATGTTTATGATATAGTAAAAGATAAGAAAACTTCTTATTTGTATGAATTACATGTATTTGAAAGTTATTTTTATAAATTATATATATTATTCACAAATTATATATGTGCATATATATACATACAAAGTCATAGACTTGATGTAAACAATATATTGCATAGATAATAGTATTCATAATAGCTGAATATCACTAGTGGAGTTCAAATAAAATCAAAAAGATTTTGAAAAAAAATGGCAGTAGTTGGGAGTATTGCATTTAAAGACTCAATGTTAATTGTATTAATATTAATTAAGCCACACTATTAGTACAGATTATTGCAAATTGCAACATTTGAGTAAATAACAAACAAACTAAAAGCAAACACCTCACTTCTATATATGTAAGTCTTATAAAAAAATACAACTGACCTTGAAAAAACTATTGATTATTACTATATGTTTAGTAAAGGTATTGAATTTTCTTATAGACAGTGTCAACATTAACAAGACTACTTGACTGATACCAATTATGGATAATGTTGACATCCATCCTTTGTTGAAATGATCATAACTAATTAGAACAGAATTTTCTGTTTTCTATTTCTATAACTAATTTAATTTAGTATTCAATATATTTGTTTAGTGTAAAAATCAGGCAGCCCTTAAATTAGCTATGACACAAATGTACATATTCATTTATTTGTTCTCTACTCTTTTTCTAAGGTGCCCTGTGCATAAAACAAAGGTATCATCCTATTTGGATTTATATGTGTTTATTTTGAAGCCTGTTTCCTCTCTAGATCATGGAGCATGATACCAGCCCAGGGGAGGCATTTAATAAAAGCTCATTGAATGAATTCTTGATTATCTGTGGAAAACAATGGTACAGATATTCAAAAATAGTGGCAACTGGAATTATGACATTAGGAAGCCAAACTTTGCATGGTAAAGTAGACAAACTTGAAGATGCTTTACCTTTTGGTAGCTTTAAAAACAATCAAAACAAACAAAAACTCTTCTTATATAGCTTTTATTTGTACACAGATTAAAATTGTTTTGCCTTGCATTGATTTGGCAGTAAGTTTCTCCCCCCCCCAAACTTTAGCTATCAGTAGATGAAGTAAAAGCCTAATTCTACCTCACCCTCCAGCACCATCACTGGCTAATCGAGTTTTACGAAAAGGATAGATCTCTTCGTTGCTGTATAGAAATTTTAGAATTGCTTCTTCAGTGCAGTTGTAAGGCTTTGAAACTTCTGTTTGTAGAGATGGTAATTGGGTAACATATTTTGATTGAAGTTGTAAAGAGTCTATGAATAAAAAGAGCAGAAAAGAAGAAAAAGATATAGATTGAATCTAAGGATGTTAAAATGCAATTTTAGCTTTTTCTCTGATAAAAGGTTTCTGCCTTCAGTTTTTTCTACATTTGAATGAGGTACATGGAAGACTAAGTTACTTTCAAGAAATGCCTTCACTGTGATTCTTTCTTTTGTTGTTCTTTTTTCTTCATTTGCTTCCTTCTTACCTTCCTCCCTTCCTTCTGTTTTACTTACATATTTTTAAATAAATATAGGCATTTTTTCCAAAAGCTGATGTACTGAAGTAAATACTGCATAGCATTTTTCTTCTTATGGTGGTTTTGAGTCAATGCTTCAAATTGGAAAATAAGAAAAAGAACTTTGTACTCAGTCTTCTTGTCTTTTTGCAGTTTCATTTGCATAAATGTGCAGTTTATGTAAGGGGTGATGTACTGTATTGGAAAATTCAGAGACAGCTGCCAGGGCCATCTTGTAGGAAATCTGTGCTCAACCTGAAATTTAATTTAAATATTTCATTTCATTACCATAGATTACAACACTGGTAGTAAACTCTCCCTTCTTTGGAATCAGCACTAATCCAATCCATGAAAATTCAATTGTCCCATCATTCTTAGACTATACATTTTATGACTACAAGCAGGGAACTACAAACTTGGTAATGGAGATTGTCTGAAAGAACACTTGACTTTTCACTTAGGATTCTGGGATTGGAATCCTAGTCCCAGAAATTCAGATCATAGAATTCAACATAGCTAACTAAAGAATTAAATTTATGATGGTCTCCTCCTATATTACCAGGCATGAATGCAAGTCAACTGACATCTTTTATTTTCTAATAATCTTTTAAAAATTAGCTGAAATTAACTGCTGATTTTGCTCCACCATGAGTCTGACTACAGATGGTGGTATCAGCATCACTGAAACCAGTGGTTCATGGTGTTGACTAATGACTACTTTGTTACTCACTAGTAGGCTTGTCTTCCTCAAAAAGAATTATGGAAAATGTTATATAAAAATATTATTTCTGGAAAAGCATGTTATTAGCTAAGATTGTAGACATCATTAGACTCATAGACGTATCAAAACTCAGTAAAAATATATTAGAATTTATCTGGCATGGCAGAAACCATCGTTTCTGTTGTTTGTGATGAATGAATTAGAACCCTGAGAGGAGGGCGTGGTTTTTCCAATATCCAGCTCCTCTGGTTTAGAGGTAAAATGTAGCAAATTTTTTAAAAAAAATAATATTTTAGCCCCAAGAAGTAATTGGTCAAAGGTGAATGATTTGAAGTTGATGATCTTTATAACTAGATTCTTATAGCTCAGACTGTGATAATGTCACACCAAAAAATACTGCATCAATGAATTAAATGCATGCACATACATACATATATGCTCACGTCTCTGCTCACTCTCATGTATAAGCACAGTAGAAATGATGCATCTTTTAGGAAAAACAATTTTTTCTCAAAGCTAGCAATGGGCAAAATTATCTTTCATTTTTACTTTTATTTTTATTTTGTTTGAGTTGGAGTCTCACTCTGTTGCCCAGACTGGAGTGCAGTGGCACACTCACAGTCACCCCATCATCGATGTGCTGGGCTCTGGCGATCCTTCCACCTCAGCTTTTCAAGTAGCTAGAACTATAGGTGCATGCTACCATGCCCGGCTTTTTAATTTTATTTTATTTTTAAATTTTTTTAATTGTAGAGATGAGATCTAGCCAAGTTGCCCGGGCTGATCTCGAACCTGCGTGCTCAGGCAATCCACTCACTTTGGCCTCCCAAAGTACTAGAATTATAGGATGAGCCACTGAGCCTGGCCTATCTTTCATTTTTAGAAGGATTTAATAGGATACACAATCTCCTCCATATTGGATCTTGAGTTTTTCATAAACCTCTTCTTATCTGAATTTGAATAGAGAGCAGACTGATGGACTCAATTTTCAATCCTGAAAAGACCCCATGGGAACAAATAACTCAGAATAGCCATGTAGCTAATTAGTGTGCTTAGCTTTCCTACTGTAATGGGTCAGGCCCTCTCTGGTCACATGGGAATTTTCAGCCCTGGAAGGCAAATTCCATCACTGTCTGATTGTGGAGGGACCCTATCTACACATCCATGGCATTGATATCCCAATGTAAAATGCATATTGCCCCTTCTAAATTTGGTGTCTAGTCTGCAGAAAACATTCACATTAAGTTTGGAAAGGATTTGCCACTGGCATTGTTTTAACTTCTGTTTTTTAATTACTTTTATTGCCACATAATTTTGAAATTTATGGACAATGTTTAAATGTGTTATAAACGGCTGGAATTATGAAGTAATAAAAAATAAATGAAAACTGCTTCATATCTTAATGACTTTTAATTTCTTCTTAGAGATGGAAGAAAATAAGGATGTGCCACAGGAGTCATGGCTTGGGAAGAGGTAAAAGATTTTGCCTTCTAGTATTATTATCCCTCATGTAGGTTGGATCATAGGCAGTTGAAGAGTCATAGCACTATGTTTGATTAGCATTGTCTTCACCGAGAGAGCTTACAGTACACACCATTCCCACTCATGAGCAATATTCTGCTGAGAGTGAGTGAGAATAGATGAAGGCTACAGTCATGGAAATATGTGTGCTCTTTGGTCTCCAGAGATTCATATGATGTTTCTTGCTCTTGAGGGCCTCATAATTTATCATGGAAAAGAAATCGACATGAGAAAACAAAAAACAAAATCTCAGAGCTACATTAGTAGAGCTGTCTTCATAAGTTCTAGGGTCTTGGTACAATAAAGTACCTAGGGGATTCAGAAACTGTAGATATTTGTGGTCTGGTGTTACTCAGAAAATGCTCTTAAGAAAGGTAAGCTTTGCTCTGGGTCTGTAAATCCTTGTCAAGGGAAAATAGGATGAGAGGCGGGAAATAAACGTATAGAGATAAGAAAGTATTTGGCATACTGAAGAATAGTATGGAGATTTAAAAAATATATGTGGAGATGAGCTTAATAAATAGCAGGAGATTTGTACTAATAGAAATAATGACAACCAATATTTACTGCATATTTTTTTATGACCCAAAGCATTGTTCTAATCTAATATATGGATTATCTCATGTAATCTATTTTTTAAGATTGGCAATAACATATTAACAAACTTTGCATTTACACTTGAGTGACTTCACAGTAGGAACTAATTAAATTCTTAAAATATTCATTGGTTTGATTTGAATGAGTTGATACAGGATTGAGAAAAGACAAAAAGAGCAGCTAAGTGATTACTCTGAAAATCTGGGAGTTGTTGAGTTGATGAATTGAACTATTCAAGAAAAGGGTAGATTTTTTTCAGTGGTGTGCTGATAAATATTTTATAATCAGTTCTCTGGGAGAAAAGCCCTGATTTGAGAATCTGCCACTTTCTGTGGTGTAAATACTTTCACAATGACTGAATTTATGCTACTTATGTGAGATCAACTGTCTCATGAAATTCCTAAAAGTTTAACAATTGGCATTTGCAAGCCAACTTGAGCTGGCTTCAGCTCACCACCAACTTAATTCTAGATACAGATATACTCAAGAAGAATGAATAAAATATTTTGACGGCTGGGCTATGTAGAAGAGAATATTTCAAAAGTGGCATCTAGTTTTATAGCATGAAGAAATTAGATCCTGGGTCTTACTCACATTTAGAGAACAGCACCAGCTGTGCCTAAACTGAGCATCAGTCATGTGGAGACTTGAGTACTAGTAGCTCCTGCAGGCAAATGTCTCTATGATTTAACTTGCTTAGGGGAATATATACAATATTTGGGGCAATGAGAGATGATGTGGTGCAGGATACTTGGTCGAGTAAATGATTGAGACTGAGCCATTAAAATAGAAAGACTGAAACTTACTGAGAGGAGTCATTTTCACTGAGTGTCCCCACAGAACATGCTGTGAAAAATCAATGTTATTTCTCTAGGTGGAAGAGCATGGTATAGGACAACAAAAGGAGCTTTCTATCTATGGCCCAGTGAGGATTTCAGAGATAAGAGACACTTTCTGAAGGCTCTTTGAAATACCTCGGGGAAATGGAGAAATTCTCAATAACTATGAAGTGGTTATTTGTAGATATAAAGTGAAATTTGAATGTTAACCTTGTAAGTTTGTACCCAACACTTTCTCAAGTCCAGGAAATTTGAACCAGGAAAAAAAAAAAAAGGAAATTTAGGATGGGAGGAGGCAGCATAAAACTAATTGTGTTACGTCTGAGATGGTAACAATATGTCCTAGAATGCAGCTGAAATAAAAGTCTGAAGTTCTAGTGAAAAGACCAGAAAAAAGGAGGAAAAATTGGACTCATGAACAACACTTTGTGACTGGGAGAAAGTATGAATGATAATACAAGTCAGGAAGAGTAAAGGACAGATCAAATTGCTCCTGATGAAACTTTCCAGGATATCCACAGTCACAACAGCCTAATTGTAACAACTATATTTTCCAGTACACAATCCTGGGTAATTATCTCAGATAAATTAATTTTCTTGTGGGTGCCTAAAGAAGAAACATTTCTGTGCCATGTTAATTTGCCTCCTAGTTGACAGATCTCTATGGACTTCTAAACCCCTCCTCGCTTACCAACATTCTTGGTTATAAGTGTTGGTTAGTAGGCATGCCAAACCTGCACTAAACAGTTCATGTATCAAGATAGTATGCTTCTGCCTTACGACTTCACAAAGCATTGTGTCTCTACTGATGTTTCAGTGGCAGGTGGCTTCTGCAGTGTTTGAGTTGCACAGATAATTTAATTTCCTTATTTTTTTGAAGGCGTCCCTTATCATTTTTTCTTTCTCCTTATCTGTTTCCTTTTTTTCAGCAAATAGAGACGATCAGTACAGCAGTCTTCTTGAATGTTCTAATCCCAAGCACTGCTGGACTTGTCTTGGTTCTAATCAGCCAACATTTCAATGTTTGATTAGTAAGTTTGGCTTAAACTTTTTATTTCTCTTTCAGTCTTTTGCTGCAAAGCAGGGCATAAGGCACACATTCATGCACAAATACATATCGAGAGTTTCAGCTGAAATAGCTAGACTCACAAGAGTTATTTTATAAAGATTATGGAAAAAATGAGTAACTCCATGTCCCTTCCTGTTCACCAAAGGAAAGGTTTAGAACACATTATCTCTATGATATTACCTTTGAAGCTCATATGGCATTAGGTCATCAAATTAAAGTTTTAAAATTACCATTATAGAGAAGAATAAATACACTTTCAACAATGTACACATCTGGTATGTAGATTCACTGCTTTAACACTTCCACACTATTTCAGGGTTAAAAGTTTATTTTTGCATTTGTATTAGACTTTATGGCTCTTATTTAAATAAAATATATTTTCTTTTTTGTATATTAGTATCTCTTTCTGAAGATTTCAAGTTTTGCTCAATCTCCCAGCTCCATTCCAAGCCATGAGAATGACCTCAATGTGTGCTTTATGTATTAGTGGTTTTCTTTCTACTTCTCTCACATCTTAAATTTTAAATTAATTATTTTTTCCTAATTTTATTTCCTTAAACTATATATATATATATACACACACACACACACACACACACTTTATATATACTGTATATATATTATTTCTAAAACTAACCTTTGATTTCTACTCTCCCTTAGATCTGCCTGGATGTTTTTATTTTTAAGGTTTTCATCTCTCTCACTTTGCTGGCTTTTTTCCCTCTCAGGGTATAAACATTCCTAGATCTTTCCCAACTGCAGAGATATTTTCTCTTATTCATGTAAATACTTTGCATATTTGTCCATTTCTCTTTCTCTACTTTTCAGCCAAACTCTTTGTAAAAATAGTCTGCACAGTTGCTTTGTCACCATTTTCATATTTTCTTCTAATTCCTCAATTATGTACAATCTGTTTTCTGCTTCTATCATATCACCAAAAAATCCTCTAGTAACTAGTCAATAACTTTTTTTGAGTTCTGATTTTATTGATTTCTAGAACTGTAGGATTTGACACTATTAACAATCCTAGTTCTCTGAATTCCTATCCCCACTGGCTACTGCAAATTGTCTATCTTTGTTTCCTTTCTACTTCTCATCATGACTTCTTAGGCTTCCTCTTCCAGTTTTTAAATTTTTTTGTTTAATTTTATTTTTAATTGACAAATAATAATTGTGCATATTTATAGGGTACGATGTCATATTTTGATACATCTCATATGTTTTCCATTGGATTGGTTCTTTGCCTCTTCCCCTGTCTCTTTTGTTCACTTGAGCAAATACTTCATTTCATTAGATGAATACTTATTAAGCACTTATTACCTGCAACTCATTTGGGTGCTAAGCATGCCTTAGAGTGCCTGTGTGGTCCTGTTGGAGCAAGATAGAAAAGTCACCTCGTTTCAAGAGACCTTCAAAGAAGCCTCTCTGACCTTTCATATTTGTAAAAATTTTAGTCATTCTTTACTGCTTTTGACTTGGGAATTTATGATCCTTGTTGAAATGAAAAAACGGTTTTAGTAGGCTTCCCACATTAAGTCAGCTATACCTGAAGTCAAAATAGAAAAAAAAACCCCAAACCTCAGATTATCTCACAGAACACAGACCCAGAGGCGTGAAATACAGGACAGGTTCATTTTAATGAGGTGAGGGAGGGCAGCAGGAGAATATTGGGGAATAGGAAGCACTCCCTAGAAAAGGTAAACTCGTGGTTTGCCTTCATGGTTTCCTAGGCAAAATTTCCAAGGGTTTGCTGTGGAAATGCCTGAATTAGAACACAAATATTATAAATAAATTCCCATGACTGAATGCGCTCAACATTTTGAAAACAAGAGTTCTTTGCGGAGTATATATTCCCACTGCTGTTTTTTTCCTGAACACTCTCACAGTTCTCAGTAAATGAATCTGAGTCACAAGAGATCAGCTCCCGGAGGTTCTTAGTCTAATTAAGAACAATAATAAAAAAAATTCTCCATTAAAACCTCTACTCTGGGAAAGCCATTAGGACACCCCTAGAGTGACAGCAGTTTTTCTTCCAAGTTTAAGTGTTTCCTTTTACTGTAGTGAAATGATTATAAATGAATATTCTTTGATACCGGGTCATCCTGCTGGACATTACCAGGGTGAACCACAAACTTCTTTGTAACAACAGATGATTCACTAGGTTAACACAGAGGATGTTTCTGCCTGCCAGTGAAAAATGAAATTCAGCTCCCTGGCATTTCTAATAAGATATTATTATTTTTACAGTATGGTCTGAAATTTGGTGATCTTGGAAGATTTTTTTTTTTTTTTTTGAGTAGGGAGTCTCTCTCTCTCTGTTGCCTAGGCTGGAGTGCAATGCACAATTATGGCTCACTGCAGCTTCTACCTTCTGAGCTCAGGTGATCCTCCCACCTCAGCCTCCCAAGTAACTGGAACTACAGGGATGTGCCACCACATCTGGATAATTTCTTATTATTTTGTTTTTGTAGAGACAAAGTCTCACTGTATTGCCTAAGCTAGTCTCAAACTTCTGGGCTCTAGTGATCCTCCTGACCCACCTTCTCAAAATGCTGGGATTACAGGTATGAGCCTCCATGTCAGGCAAGTTGAGGTTATTTTTAACAAATGTATGGATTTTAAAAAGTTAGAGAGCAATGATAATAGACATTCTGTGTTTAACAGTATTGTTTAACAGTATTTTCTTCATTTTAAACTTACCTTCTGTTCATGCTATTTTTAATATCGATTCAGTGAGGATTGACCAAATTAGAAATTATTTGTTATGTAGGGTTTTACTCTAATTTTTATGTAGGAATGTTTAGCCTACTTGCCTTCTTGACTATGTACATATGAAATTTAATAGAACTTATTATCAAAGTGACAATAATTCTATCTTCTGCTTTCTATATTTAAGGAGAATGATGCATTTAAAGAATATCGATAAGTGGGGGTGGGAGTGGGGAGAAAAAAAAAGAATATCAATAAGTAAAGAGTTTTCCTGAACATTCATATGGTCATTGATTATTTAGGGACTAATTTTATAAGTATTTCTAAATAACAAATGTTTTAGCAATGTCAGTGAAACCAGTTAGGATTAGCTTGCCTATGATACTGTTGATGGCACATGGTTCTTTGATGACCACAGCTCTCACTTGATACTCTTTCCACCACAAAACCTTCAACCTGCCAAGTCCTGGAGTGCCTAGAACTTTCTGTAAACTGGGTGTCCTTCTACCTCCTGGTTTAATCACTTCCTTTCTATCACAAATTTGTTATTTTAAAATATGAGTTCCTCTTTCTGTGGAAGATGAATATAGATATGTGGGTGCTTGTAAGATGACTGATGAGCCGGGCTCGGTGGCTCAGCCTATAATCCCACGCTTTGGGAGGCCGAGGTGAGTGAATTGCCTGAGCCCGAGGATTCGAGACCCGTCTGGGCAACTTGGAGAGACCTCATCTTTACTATAAATAAATAAAAAAATTTAGCCGGGCGGGAGCGTGCGCCTGTAGTTCCAGCTGCTTGGAGGGATGAGGCGGAAGAATTGCCGGAGCCCAGCAGGTCGAGGATGCGGTGGCTGGGAGCGGCCACTGCACTCCAGTCTGAGTTACAGAGTGAGATTCCAACTAAAAAAAAAAAAAAAAAAAAAGATGACTGATAATTGTTGAGGGTATTGCATTTTCCACCTGATACTTATAGTTTTTGTTTCAACCTCTGAAAACAATTTTGGGTACCATCAGGGGTTAGTAGAAGAGAGATCCTAGGTTGCTTTTTTTAAAAATCACTTTTGATTTCAGATTTCTAGATTTTTAAAGACACTCAGAGAAAGTAATTTGAATATATAAAATAATTAGTTTAGTTTTTTGAGAACTTTTTATATATGACATAACACAACACTTAAAAGATATAAAAACAGCCAAGTTCTTATATTTTAAACTTTACTGAATTGTAATGGACATTCAGTAAAGGAAATATTTAAAGTGTACAATTTGATAAACTTTGACATATTGATCTATGAAATCATTGTAGGGATAAAAAGGTATAATATCTTTTTTTTACATATTGTATGGATCATGATTGATACTCCTATAACAAAAGATGGGTAAACAAAAGAAAAACAGCACATTTATTTAATCAAAGTTTTACATGACATGGAAACTTCAGAAATAAAGACCCAAAGACCCAGGAAAAACTGGCTGTTTTTATGCTTAGGTTCATGAAGAATGAACGGCTATGTAGAAATGTGACTGGACAAAATGGTATGATCTAATGGTAGTAGACTGAGGGGAAAAACCCAGCAAGGTCTGTCTGGTTTCTTCTTGGCCTCTCTAGGTAGCATTTCTTCTTCCTGGGTATGAGACAGAGAACCTCTGGAATGAGGCCTTCAAGGGAGAAAGAAGAAGGGGGAAGGAAAAGAGTGGCCTTTCTAGGTTTTATGGTTAGAGAGGAGTTCTAATTTCTATGATCTTTCTTGGTGAAGAGGAATTCTTGTTTCTGTGACTCATGTCAGAGGAGGAGGAGGGGCAAGAGACCTTAACCACAGGGTGGCATGTTGATTTCAATGATCTGTTCCTCTCATTTGTTCTCTTCTACACTTGGCATTGAGTAGATGTGGGTCTGCTACAAAACAGAAGGGCTATTCTAGAGCAGCACTCTAAATGGTCTGTCGTGTGTTTTGATGGTGGCTTTCACGGTTGAGTGATAAGTAGAAATCAGAAGCAGCAAAACTTATGTGAAACCTGAAGTGGCAGCTTCTGAGTCTCCTAAAATCCTGAAGTTTACATTGTGGCTTCAGCTGCAGTTTGCAATTCTCGCTGTTTGCTAGAATCACTCAGGGAGACTTAAAAATGTTGATGCCTGGGTCCCATCCCCACTGAGTTAAATCAGAATCTCTGGTAGGGGGCTGAGTCTCCAGAATCATTACGTTTTAAAAGTTCCCAGGTGATTCCAATATGCAGTGAGCATTGCACATCATTGCTCATAATTTTACTCATAATCAAGTGTTCTTTTTGGAGAGTCATTTTCAGATTTCACTTTCTTAAAGAGTTTACCGAGAATTGATCATTTTGCATCTCTGTTGCCTCTCGGGAGGTTATCTTGCTATGGTCAAGTAGTATGTCTTAAAGAAAAAGTAAACGATGATTGCTTATACATGCTAATGATTTAGCTTTCTCTTTTGAACAATCTGCCTATTCGTATCAAAGTCTATGTTTTGTCACCAATTTCACCATTTTCTTTTTGGTGTGTGGGGAGGTGAGGCACAGAAAAAGTCCTGATGCTTAGTATTGACCTGCTTTCCCATTCTTTCTTGACTTCACTTTCTTTTCTGTTTCCTGCTTCTCAAAGTGTCCTTCATTCTGCACCATCCCTGAGACTTCCCTCTCTATGGGCAGATCTAACGTGTCCTCTATATTCCAGGTAATTACCCCTATCTTTCTTCTTATTTTTGCTATCTGTTAAGCTGCTTGATGTTTTTTGCTAATACACTTTTTTTTTTTTTTTTGAGTTGGAAGTCTCACTCTGTCGCTCAGACTGGAGTGCAGTGGCCGCTCCTGGCCACCGCAGCCTCGACTTGCCGGACTCCGGCGATCCTTATGCCTCAGCCTTCCAAGTAGCTGGAACAACAGGCGCGCGCTACCATGCCCGACTAATTTTTTTGATTTATTGTAGAGATGAGGTCTCGCCAAGTTGCCCAGGCGGGTTTCGAACCCATGGGCTCAGGCAATCTACTCACCTCAGCCTCCCAAAGCACCGGATTACAGGCTGAGCCACCGAACCCGGCTAATAATACATGTATTTATATCAACGTCTGCCAGTGTTTGAATGTGTGGTCTTAGGTAAGCTTCTATCATGTTAACTTTGGCCTTTTTCTTCTGATGCTGTGACCTAAAGAACTAGTTGTATAGTGGGAACTTTCTGTTTCTGTTTTAATCTCATAGGAGAAAAATTCGAGGAAAGATATGTTAGTCTGTGGCCTCCATATCACAACATAGACACAGAATTCTCTTGTACCTCTGCAAAGGAAAGGGAATCAAATCACCCTTTCAGCTTGTTAAGGGACATGAGCTCTGAGAAAACCGAAGAATAAGAGTAATAGTGAACCATTGATCACTGTGAATTAATGGTACAATGTTATTTTTCAAAGTACATCTATGACTGTGAGACAACAGAAAAAATATTACTGCTCAATGATCCTGAAATATAAAATTCCATTTGTGAGGCAGTTTTGTGTTTTAGTAGATTGGGTTCTAAATTAAAGATCTAGGAATTGATTTTTCCTAAAAAGATATCAGAGATTTGGTCCCACCCATCCCTATTTAGATTCAGATATTTGTTAAATGCAGGGGTATGTAGAGAAAAATATATCTCACTACTGAGTATTATTTATGATGGATTAGTTTACAAGGATTTTTCACTGTCCATATTATATATTTCCTTCTAAAAGTCAAAATTACATTTAAAGTGATTCAGTGAAATGTGTCTGCAATATTTCTGTATTTATGAATCACAAGTTACTCTTTTATATTTGCTTTGTTTCTTTTAGAAGAATTTTATTGGCACAAATAAAAGTAGCTAAGAGGTAAAACACTTTCCTTATGTTTATATGTAGCTTGGGAAAAAAAAAAATTACTGCTGGCAATAAATTGAAAAACTGTGGTAACTGTGATTAAGTCAGTCCAACATTGAAACATTTATTGGGCATATGCTACATACACAGCATTCTGATAGGGTGGGAGATATCATATATTACATATATTTGGAATGATCAAGGAATGTAAAATGTATAAGGCACAGAAATGTGGACAAATCTACGAATGGAGTAAACATCTGTTACAATAGTGCAGCTAATATGTTTTTATATATTTAGCATCAGTAAAATTTTCACAAATCCAAGTATTTAAGAAAACTTTCAAAATGCCTAATTTGGCAGCAGGAATATAAGGAATAAAAGTAGAATAAAGTTTATCTAAAAGTTTAGACACTTAGCTAAATTGATAACTACAAATAAGCAATACCTTTAACTTTTAAGTTTCCTGGCAGCTAAAGGTCTCACTGTTTTTATTTTCTGACAACAGAAAAGACACAATTTATCTACAGAGACAAAAATATTTTTATGACACTGCACTCAAACAGGAATATATCTCAGAGGTCTCAGTATGGTGAATATCATATTAGATAATAAAAATCAACTACAGTTTTTATAAACAACAGAAAAAATAAATCCATAGAGATGTTTCCAGGTTTGACCATCTGTGAGACAAAGAGCATTGCTTGAACAAAAGAGAAGATTTATATGAGGAGCTGAGATAATAAAATATAGAGACATGTTTTTCTTTTAAGAATTATGTCTTATAAAATATATAACACAAAATATTACATGTATTTGAAATAAACTTAAACAATAGAAACATAAAATTAATGCAAAGTTTTTCCTTCCCTTCTTTTCCCAACTCCTATATCTACTTATAAATAATTGTTTTTAACCCTTTGAATTTAGACTTCCCTCAGTTACCCTCAAAACACTAAATGCTATTCTCACACAGTATTACTTCATTCACCAATTTGGATAAAATCTAGTATCTCCTTACTATGACAGAGGAAATATACTATATTTTTGTCTCCTTTTCTCAACCTCTCCCAATGTTTGTTAATTACTAATTTTTCCTCCTGCTACATAATTAGAATAACCAACCCTCTACCTGCATAATGAACATTTGTATATCTAACCCTGAATTGTATCCCACATCTTTAAAATAAAGAAATTCCTTAAATAATAATCAATAATTAGATTTAATTCCTTGAAACTCATTAGAGTGTTTTCTGAATCTCAGCATCACCAAATAAGAAATCAGGAATTTCTATTCATCTGTCAAACTTTGCCTTAAGCATTATTTGTACACTGTCAACAAAATATTTTCCAATGCCATGAAATCAGTGCTGCTAAAAGATGCTTCCAAGTGCCATGATAAAATTCACTCTTTTAAGGTTACCTATTGTGTACAATGTTCACTATTTGGGGATTGGGTCACCTGAGTCCCAAAGACAACCAGTAGACAATACCTCCATGGGACAGACATATATTTATACTTTCTGAATCTAAAATAAAAATGGGAAAAAAATTAACCTTAGCAAAAAACAAAGCAAAACAAAAAAAACCTCTTTTTTAAATACTGTCAGTTGTCAAAATTATGCCATATTTTACTTTCATTCCATAGTTTAACTATGAGTTTAATGTACAATCTTTTGTTTTCCTTTGAGTTTTGTCTTCCTTTTTGCTAAATAAGAGTACATTCCTTCATCCTGCCATTAAAATTCTTTATTTTCTTAATCATATGGTTTCTATAATCTCAATCATATCTACTTCTTGAAGACAATCTTTAATCCTCTGACTTTCAGCTCTAACAAAGAAAAAAATGCTTTCCAGAACACTTGCTCAGCAGTTATCTTCGAATTTCTATTTAATGTATTCTCAGTAGTCATTTTGATTTCTTAATACTTCTTTTTTGTGAATTTCCCCTTTTATTTTGTCCCCTCCCCCTCCCTCTACTCCTTTTTCTTTTTCTCCTTCTCTTTTAGGAAAGGTGCCTGGGCAATAACATTTAGCCTTTTTTTACCTACAAAGTTTTACTTCGTCTTCACATTTATTTGATCTAAGTACCAAAAGCTGGATTTACATTATTTCAACTCAAAATGCTCAATTGTCTCTGTTGTCATCTAGTGTTCAATGAGCAAGTGCTAACCCCTTGACAGCAAACTTTACCCCTCAATCATGGAAAACTGTTCCAATAACATTGACAATGTTAAGTTTTTCAAGAGCTATTTTGGGTTAGCTCTTTAAAAACTTGTTTCTCAATGCTCAAAAGATTTGTTAATCTGAAGATTTGTGACATTCTTCAGCTTTTGGAACATTTTTCCTGTCATTGCTTCTATCCTTCCCTTTAATTTTCTCTTCTCTATCTCTTCTTTGATGTATATTAGATGCATGTTGGATCTCCCAGATTGAGCCTCCATGTCTCTTAAATTTTATATCATTTCCACAATCTTTTTGTTTTTTATTTGCATATTTGATTTTACTTTCAGTCTCTTCTAATATTATTAATAATTTCTCAGGATACAATTTCCAAGAACTTTCTAAATGCTGCAATTACTTTACTTTCAGTTATTAATTTCAGTGAAGGTTTTTCGTATACTCTAAGTCTTCAAAAATATATTTTAATTTTCTTTGCCTCTAGGATAATAGAATGTAAAAGCAAATAGAATAAAAATAGAAACTTAATTCTCTCTGTTGAAAACAAGAAAAGAGATCCCCACACTCCCTTCATTTTCTTAGTGTTATTTTCTTTGTAAAAATTTGTGATTGTAGATTCTATCTTTGTCTCTTTGAAACGTATATTAGTCTTTTCAAAAGTTAAATAAGCTTCTTGTCAGCTTTACAATTTAAGGACCTGGGATCTATCTCTTTTTAATGTAATCATAAAGGAAGATAGAGCCCTTTTCACCTAGTTTCTCTGGGAAAGTAGGAGACTAACTCTGGTGGGCTCCTTGAACAAGTTGCAAAAGGACCTTCTGTCATAAAAACATGAGAACTTTATTTTTCCATTGGATAAATGAGTTAGCAAACACAGATAGCCACTTCACATACCAGGGAAATCTAGAATGAACATGGTGTGACAAATTGTGCCGTTAGTTCCTCTTACTTGAGGATTGGTTATTGTTTATCTTGAGAACATGTGTTTTATGTAGTAGGTTATATTTTCTTGGCATATTAAAGGATGGGATTTCTTTTTGTTTTTGCAATTTAGTGAATTGCCTGTGATGACTATCACCAATTTAGTGCTTATTTAGTAATGCAATTGTTTTCTTTCTTCTCTACCTTCGTGAAGAGGTTTTCTGGGATAACAGGAGATTTTGTTTTTATAGTTCTTCAACATTACCATTCATTTACCTCCTTTCTAGGAACAGTTCTGCTTGCTCTTTCTGATGACTTCAGGCGCGTTCAGGTGGTATGGCAATAGACTGTTCTTTCTTTTTCTGTTGCTCTCTTTCTTTGGCAGTTGATTGTTCTCCTCTCGATCTTTCTTTCTTTCTTTCTTTCTTTCTTTCTTTCTTTCTTTCTTTCTTTCTTTCTTTCTTTCTTTCTTTCTTTCTTTCTTTTTTTTGAGTTGGAGTCTCATTCTGTCACACAGACTGAAGTGCAGTGGCCGCTCCCGGCCACCGCAGCCTCGACCTGCTGGGCTCCGGCGATCCTTCCGCCTCAGCCTTCCAGGTAGCCGGAACTACAGGTATGCGCTACCACGCCCGGCTGATTTTTTTAAAATTTATTGTAGAGATGAGGTCTTGCTGCCCAGGCGGGTCTCGAACCCTTGGGCCCAGGAAATCCACTCACCTCAGCCTCCCAAAGGTGCGGGATTACAGGCTGAGCCACCAAGCCCGGCTTCTTGAGTTTTCTTTATTGCCTATTTTTCTGCTTATGATTATTTTTGATAAAGAGTTATATTGAGTAATAAAGCTACTTGGCATGGATTATGTGGCTCTGTCAATATACTACCTCTCTCTTTGGATGGAAGGGTTGACCATGGGCTTGGGTTTTGTAGTTGCGTCACATAAGGGTACAAAGACAAGCTGAACACATCTTGAAAGCTGAATTAAGGAGTCTTTATATTTGGGTTTAACATTCATAAGAGAAACCTGCATTATTCCTGGGCCTCCAATTATCTTCTTTATGAAGTACTCTTTCAAATTTGTCCAGATGAAATTCATTTGCCAGGGAGGCTACATCTTGCTCTGCATACTGTGAAATGATATGGTCTTCAGAAATTTTCTAACTTAATCCTTCTAATTTCTGGTCCTTTCCCACTCCTATTCTGCAGAACTGCCTTTTCCAAGTTTTGAACTTCTTCAGAGCTCATCAGGAAAAAAAAAACAACAGTCTGCTTCTGTTTAGGCTATTGCCAAAGTGTCAGGTGTGGACATAGAGCCAGATCAGATGAAATTAGCAGGCAAGAGTTGTCTTCTGAACTTAAATTTCTTTTTCAGGTAGACTGGTTTGCTGCTTTTGTCTTTTTTTGGCTTCTCACTTTTTACCTTTTTCAACTTTTCTACTAATGCAAAAGAAAGAGATAATACAACTTTTTCATATTTGTGAATATTCTTTCGCTCTCCTTGTGAATTTTATAAAGCCTCCTTGATTAAGGAAGAAAAGGTGTGAAACTTTTTTCTTAAAACACATTGACACCAAAAAAACCTAAAAATATTTTTAGACAGATAGATCTGTTTGAAATTCACTTGAAGGTATACTCTTGGTGACTAAAGTGTCCATCTTCCATTTTTCATATCTTTAGCATATGCCAGGCCATATTAAATCATGATGGGTTGGAGTTTGTTACTGTAAAGAAATAAGAATTTGATAACTCATCCAATGAGTTGATGCTGAGATCAGAGTTCTAGAGTAACATTTAGCCATTCATATAAAAAAGCTGGTAGTTTGATTTTCACAAAGATTATGAAGTAGGAGCTCTGCCTACTCTGCTATAAAGCAGATTGTTAAAATTTGACATCAAATTTATTTAGATTTTTTTTTAGTTTATTCTTGACAAATGAATGCTTTTCCTACTCTGTTAGAAAGTCGGACATATTTAAAATGGTCTTCAACTGCCTTTGTTTTCTCCTAGAAAGTGGGATGATTTGCTCAAAATTACCTTCTATTTTTCATTTTATCCATAAATATGCAGGTATTTACATTCTCAGGGAACTTGATTGATATTAGAAGTGCAAACAGTGAATAATTATTTAATTTTTATTTTATTTTTTGCTGCACAAAGTTAAAGACCATCATGATGACAGAAAACCAGTGTACCTTTTGCTTATAGTTGACCTTCATAGTTAAGGTCTCTTTAGTGATACTATTCTTTAGGCAGAGTATCTTGGAAAGAAGAGAAATGTTAAAGAACTGGTGAGCTTTCTGGGCAAGAAAAATGTTCAGTGTGAAACTTAGAAGTACAGGTACAAGAATTTCTGCCTGCCAGCCTAAGGCTGTAGAATGTCCTTTTTCCCCTCAACTGAGGACAACCATTGAATAGCCTTCTTTTATGTTCTGTAGGTTTAAAGCATTTTTATTTCAAAAGGCCTTTGGCATGGTACACTGATTTTATGTTTGATTTTTATTACTAATTTTAATTGCTTCTGCAGTTGTGTATATTTTTGGTACTCTAACTATATCGTTCCTTGTAAAATACCTGAAGTATTATCTAAAAGGCAGAATATTTTATGAATGATATTTTTGTATAATTAAATAATATATAATCTTTATGATATTGGCTTGAGCTTCCTAAAAATTTTAGAGAAAATTAAAAATGTAACTCACAGATTTGAGAAAAATGTATATATTTTTTGAGTTGGAGTCTCACTCTCACTCAAGTTAGAGTGCAGTGGCACACTCATGACCACCGCAACCTCAACCTGCCGGGCTCAGGTGATCCTTCTACCTCAGTCTTCCAAGTACTTTGAACTATAGATACGTGCCATCAAGTTCAGCTAATTTTTTAAATTTATTGTGGAGATGAGGTCTCACCAAGTTTTCTAGGTTGATCTTGAACCCTTGGGTTCAGGTGAAAAAAATATTAAATGACAAATTGTTTCCTCAGCTATTCCTTTACATAGATTTGATGTAAATGGAATCAAATCACATCATATTTTACAAACTGCATTTAGTATTTCTATTTGCCTTTTGAGGACATCTTTATTTTTTCAGTTTAAAAATGGTTTGACTCTGTTCTTTATGGCAAGTCAGACATTATAACTACCTTTTATATGTTGCATATAAATGGAAACTTAAAATTACCCATGGAAGTACAAAATTTAGCAAGGAACTTTTAAGTGAACCTGATCAAAGTAAAAAATAATAACAATTGTTTATTTACAGTGGGATGCTAAAATTATAAAATTGCTGTTGCAGTTATAAATCTGGCTAAGATAAATTTGACTAGACCTACATCTTTTCCAATATAAAAATAGCACTACTGTTTTAAGTATTTTGGTGGAAATCATGTTTAGATATAATCATAGTCAAATATGATGTAATTATAAGTTTTCCATCAGACTGATTACTCTTCATTAGGATTACCTCATAAGTACTATGGCCTGCTCTTCTTACTGCTCCCACACTAAATGAACAATCTGGTGAATCAAGTTGCCTGACTCTTTCAGTCACCCCTAGTTCTTTTGCATTTCATTGGAGGGTTCGTATAAAAGCTCAACTATTTACCAGTTTTAAATGTGAACTACCTCCTGTATTCACAAGCTCAATGTTGCATAATTTCCATAATAATGTACAATTATAATTCCTTTATTATGTGGACAATATGTTTTGACATTCTTTGAGATGGGGTCTGAGAATGAAATGGGTGAAAGAGAAAAAACAACAGACAGTTTGTTTAAGTGAGTTTTGGGTCTTAGGGAATAGTTTCTGGAATAGGAATCTCTGAACCTTATCTTCAGTTAGATGTCATTGGCTATTTTAAATGCCTTGAATAGTTTGTGTTGAAAAGCATAGTGAAGCACTGGGTTGACATGAGATAGCAGATCATTCTACCTAAGGCGATATCCATGTATTCTGACTATATTACTGGGAACATTGCTAACAATTATATAGGTTATTTACATAAATGAATTTCATTTTCAATAGTCAAAAGTACACAGAGTTAAGATTATTTATACTTCAATAAAAAACTAGATGGAGCAACCAATCTTTGTCCTTAGAGCCTTAGGTATCACAATTAAGTATTAATTTTTGTATATTACTATTAGGAACAAATTGTAAACCCTTTCAAAATGTGCAGATTACATTTATGTGACATTACTCAGTATATTCACTTAACACTAAAATGTAATGGGGTGCATTTGCATATTTTTCATTAACTAAAGTTCTTGTATTTCTCGGAAGCTGTTTACCAAAATGTGCAGCAATGTTAAATGATGAATTTTGAGAAAACTTTTTACCACTGCTTATTTGTATGATTATCTGGTGTGCCATAACACTTGTAACTCTGAACAAAATCTTTAAATTTTAAGTTCAAAGACAATCTCCCAGTAAACATTTTAAAAACTTCTGCAATATTCAGTTCCTCTCATGAACATATTATTTTGTGAAATTCTCTCCACTTCTGACTTCCATAGGGATTTGACTCATTGCTTCTTCTACTCCTGTGACTCTTCCTTTTTTTATTTGAGTTCAACAGTTTTAAGGGTACAAATGACTTTTTGTTACATGGATGTGTTATATCGTGATGAAAAAGTCTGGTTTTTAAGTGTACCCTTCATCCCTATTATTGCGTATTATGCCCAATAGGTGATTTTTCATGCCTCACCCCCTTTCCACCCTCTTCCTTCTGAATTTCTAATGTTCATTATACCCTTAGCTTAGCTCCCACTTAAAAGTGAGAACATACAGTGTTTGGTTTTGCATTCCTGTGTTACCTCACCACATCACCCTGCATGTACCCAATGTCATCTGGCTATTTCTTTCTTCTTTCTTTCTTTCAGTAAAAAAGGGTTTTACTTTATTCTCCAAATACTGAGACTCATCTCTCAATCCTCTGATTCTCCCTCACTGTGCGTAGGTCAGAGATCTCAACCCAGCAAGTTAATGACCACCACTGCACCCCTAGATGTAATGACCTCCTGAACTCAAGTTCTATCTCTCTGAGTGTCAAAATCAATATAATTAGTTGTTCTGTCCTCCCACGGCACCCCAATCAAGTTTTCCCTTTATTTTTCTTTCTCCCTTACTGATATTTTTACTCTTATAGCTCTCAAGTTTGAAGTTCCAGATTATCTTTTCTATTCCTTCATCCTCATTCCACATGTTCAGTAATGAAACTTAGTAGTCATTCCTGTTACACCTCTCTAATCAATTATTCCCTGTTTTCCTTCCATTTCTACCTTCGTCAAATACTTCATTTATTTATTTAGTCAGAGTTTCACTCTATTATTCAGGCTGGAGTGCAGTGGCATGCTCACAGCCACCACAGCCTCGACCTGCTGGGCTCAGGGGATTCTTCCACCTCATCCTTCTAAGTGGAGTTACAGGTGTGCCTCACTACGCCCAGCTAATTTTTTTTTTTTTTTGTAGAGATGAGGTCTTGCTGAGTTGCCCAGGCTGATTTTGAACCTCTGGGCTCGGGCAATCTTCTCACCTCCACCTCCCAAAGTGCTGGGATTACAGGTGTGAGCCATCACACCCAGCCTCAAAGATTTTAATACTGCCTAAATAATCTCTGTGATTTCATTCCACCTTTTCTTCATTTTACACACTGCAAACAAATCAACCAACCAAATAAACAAACCAACCAACTGTGTGTATGTCTTTCACATAATTCTTATTTGACACTTGCAGGTATTTGGTGATTTAATTCTTCATCCCCCACTGCTTAACCCCTAACCACACACAACATCACTAGATTCCCATTTGGAATATAAAAATAGGGGAAAGTCTGGATTTGATCCAAAAATTTGTCAGGGGTACCATTAGATGCCATAAAAAAGTCAGTAATGTGTTGCTATTTAGTTTGATTGATAAAAACCTTGGCCAAACCATGGGACTTTCCATGCTGAAGAAACGGGGCAATCTAGGAAGTGTGTGTGGGAGATCCTTGCTCGGGAATACCTTCTAATTTTAGGACTCAGGTTTGGGGCAAGGTCAAGCTGCAGAGTGACTGAGGACCATCCGCTTGACATTTTGTTTACTGTGGTCTGTTAGCAAGAAAAAGCAGCCACACTGGGAGATCGCAGAGCTCATGAAGTAGTTACACAGAGCAGAAAACCAACAGTGCAGTGGAGTTTCCATGATTCAGCTCTAGCAAAGAATCACTTCCCTCACTAATAAAGATGATGGTAATGACGCATATTTTAAAGCAAAATCAGTTGAATTTTTTAAAAAGACTATAGTAAATAGAAAATGCGTAGCACTTAATTTTTATCTATTTGGGGACTTTGGCAGTTGCCTTAAACCATATGTAATCTGGACTATTCCCTTTTTATAGATCTCCATGAGGTAACACACCTGTGTATTTTCAGCAAATTCTTCAGGAAACTCTGGAAATTTGCTTCCAGAGATGTGTCACGCTAAGGCCTATTGTAGAGTAGGAAGTGAATGAACTAGGGAATCAGAGTAATGGGTTCCAATTCTGCTTTTTCCCATTAACTCTTCTTGATAACCCTAATTCTAATTTCTACCTTTGGGAATGTTGTGAGGTTAAGTGAATAATCATGAAAAACTTGCCCTTCATAAGTCCTTTCCATCATCTTCACCTTACATTTTCCAGAGGAATTTCTTATAGTATTTTAGCAATAGCGGTTTTCATATTGTAAGTGTACCTCTTTTTCCTAATCAATCAATAATAATAATTCACTTTGCAAAGCAATTTAAAATGTAGTCTTAAGCTATAATCTTCCTTAGGGCATTGAAATATTTAAAAAAGAAGCAGAAAGCACTGAGCTTCAGTTGAGTCACTGTCAACTGCAAGTCAATCAGAAATGAACATAAAGTATGCTTTCAATTATAATTCAGTTCTGTGAAAACTTACACTTTTACTTACAAATGTTCGATTGACATAATTTTTAGAAAATATATTGCTAAAAGTAATGTGACTCTGTGGCAGATATTCAAGCATGATTAACTTTCATGAATCCTTTGCAAACTTTATTCGAATTTGCTAATTGGTCATTGTTAAAATTATGACATTTATCAACTTATCATCAGTAAATGTTCTTATGTGGCCTATACTTTTCTAAACCTTAGACCATCTGGCTCTGAGATCTGTCATTGTAAAATGCCTGAAAAGGTCTATGAGCCTTAGTTGTAAGTTGTAAAACATTTGGCAAGAGAAAGAAGTGGATTCCAATTTGAACAATAAGAAAAGGAAATGGCTAGGGTTATCATTTTAACTTTTATTGATTACATAAAAGTAAATAAATAAATTGTTGTGCATAGTTATATGAAAGAAAAAAAATAAAACTATTCCTAGAAATTAAGTATATGTTTCTGAGCAACTTGTTCTTCATGTACTACTGGTTTAAAATGAAAACAAATAGAAAGTTTTGAAATGTCTTATTCTTTTGATTGCATTCAATTCTTGCATGCATTCATGAGTCAATTTAGTAAATATCAGGAGATTTTGTGTCCTAACTTTTTCTTTCTTTTTTCTTTATCTCTCTAAATGATATGAAATAGGAGAACAAATTTATACTAGTATACACATCCTAAAAGTATAAGGCTAACAGTCTTTTGAAAAAAGAATATAAACATTAAACATTAGAGAATACAGGCTGAGTTTCATAGGAAATTTATAAGAATTGGCAAATATTAATGCCAAGAAAAAAATAACAAAAGATTTTTGTTTGTGGAAGAATAAAAATCAAGGGCTGGCAATAAAAAGAGAGTTCAAATCTTATCTTTCTTAAAATGATGAAGTGAGTTTCTAAGAAATCAATTTCTGTCTCTGATGTTTGTGAAGCAAATGAAATGTTCACCCATGTATTCATTTATTTATTAAATAAGTTTTTTGATGTTGAGAATAATATAAGACTTCTAGATTTCTTTAAGCAGTTGAGATTCTTCCCAGAGTCAAAAAGATTGGTCCTTAGTACTCAGAGACCTAAATGCTAAAATTGCAAAATGATTAGAATTCACTTAAAAAAATATTTTTTCTACTCAAGACAGTCAACTATAGAAATCACTAGTTGTATATACTCATGAATCTGAAGAGAAACAGAGGATTCTTCCAGTTAATGTATTAGACTAAACTGATTGCATCTGCTTTCCTCATCAAATACATTTTAGATAAAATATAAACATATAAAATTATAAATAAAATTGGACTTGAAATTAAAAGAAAAATATTCTCAGAGCCAGAATTGAAGAGAGAAAATTCAGTGGAGTTCAAAATTGATATGCTTGTGGATTCCTTTCATGTAATCAGTGAACCACCTTTATGATGTGCATGTATTTTTGGTAGTAGCTGTTTTATTGAATTAGGAAGAAAAGTATCAACTTTAGGCACAATGTAAATGGGGTACTTAGAGCTGAATATCTTTTATAAAACTTAGTGTCATAAGCGATCAGGTCATATGTGAAATAAAGATAAGAAAAGCTTGACTTCCATTCAGGTCAGGAAAGCAACAAGGAAGCCTGACATTGCAGAAGTCAAGAGTGGAAAGAAGAGCTACCTGTGAAAAGGTAAGATGCACCATGAACCCCGTGCAAGATTGGGTCTGGATTCATGGTAATTGTAGGGTATGAGATTACCCAAGCTGGAATTCTTGAGGCTCTTGGGTCCCCAAGCAAAAGCAATCATAAAGCCACATTGCAGGAATACTCCCTCAACCCAGGGCAGGTAGAAGTCCCAAAGAAGTAAACCCTGCTGGAGATAAGTTCACAGCAAGATAACAAACCTCTTGAGAAAGGACTTAGAGGACTTAGAGGAGTCACCAGATGTTGAAGAATGTACAGACCACAGGCTAGAGACTGCAAAACAAACTCAGGACAGTTTAATGCAAATAAAGACAAAGAAGACAAAATAGAAATGAGAAGGATAAACTATTTTTGGGGAAAAAGAAGATGCAAAAGAACCATGAAGAAAATAGAAAAAATGAAGTCTTTGGCACAAAAACTTCAGTGGAGAATAAGACTTTGAACTGAAGAAAGGACTACTGAGTTAAAATGCAGATCCAAGAAGATATTGCAGAACGTGGTACAAAGAATTAAAGATGGAAAACACAAATCAGAAGTTTGAGGTGTGAACAATCAAAAGAAAAGATCCAGCATAATTGTAATAGGAATTCCAAGAGGAAAAGGTAAGGAAAATGGGAGGAGGATTTTATATGAAAATATTATAGGGAAAGAGAGTTACTAGAATTTTTTTAGAAAGTTAATTCCTGAACAAGCTAAGCAAAACAAATTTTCCCTAGAAATGTCATAGTGAAATTATAGCCCACAAAAGAACAATTCAACTTTTAAAGCTTTATACTGTGAGGGGGAATATATAAGAAGGAGCAGCAATCAGACTTTGACAGACTCTTGTCTGCGTCTTTTGCTACTAGAAGACAATGAAATGATATTTTCAAAAATCTGGAAAAAATAAAACCCTGTCAATTCATTTTTAATATTCAAACAAATGATTATAAAGTATGAGAAGGGAGCAAAGACTTTTATACATAAACAAAGACTAAGTGTTTACAATTCACATATTTTCCAAGACAAAAAAAGTATTTAAAGATGCATTCAATCGAAAGAAAACTGAACTCAGAAAGATGAGTGGGATGCAAAAGCAATGCTGACAAATAAATTGGTAAATGTACTGTTAAAGTAAAAATACATATTGGCAGCTGAAAAAAAGCGAACGTAGGGAAATTTAAAGAGGAATCAGAAAATCAAACTGCAATAGCATGAGAAATGATGTAGGAAGATTGTATGGAAAGCACAATATCCTTAGTTCCTGTAATGACTTTCAAGGTGGATAGATTAGAGGATAACTATGCTGAATAATTTTGTTAAATTTCTGTGATATTTAAAAATGGAAATAATAAACATAAAAAGCATTGTATCTTTGCATAATTAATATAATACAGACATTTAATGAATTAAATAGATGAATACCAATCTCAAAACCTAATGTTGAATGAAAAACAGATAGTAGCAAAATATGCTTAATGTATGCTAGCCTCATGTAAACTTTTAAAATATTACCAAACTATACTATATGTTGAATATTCTATTTATTATATTTTATTTTATTTTTAGATTAGAAAATGTAGTTTATTTAGAAAGCATTAGAGAGAGAAAGAAAGAGGAGATTCTCCTCTCCAAAGTAGGGGAGCTTAGCAAGGCAATGGTGGCAATGACTGGGCAATGAACTCTTTATTTTACATGTATAATTGTATATATATACAGGTATACATACAAATGTATACATTATATACTTGTACACATTAAATTCATGATGATCGTTACCTTTGGAGAGGAAGGAAGTAAATATATATGTATTGGAGTTGACTTCACTTTTATTCGCTGTATACACTCATACACACACACAAACACACACGCACACACACACATTGCAATCTATATACATACCTGAGTGTGAGAAAGGACTAAGATTGAACCAAGAGATTAATTTAAACTGACTTTTGTTTTTGATAGAAATACAGTCATTTTTTGCCTTCTGAATAAATTCAGTGGCTTGGCCTTGGAGTACTTACTGATGCTCCTTTATTCTTGTTACTCTGTTTGTTTGGATGGAAAACAAATGTAGGCAGCTTATCTACTGTGGAAAACTTGTTTCCAGAACTAGTCCTCCATAGCACAGCAGTAACAGCACAATGGGAAAAGACAAAACATCCTGATAAAGTTGATGCCTTAGAGATTTAAACTGGTGCAATTAAAAGAGTCCTTGATAAGATTTGATATTACACCATGATACCTCAGTGTGTGCTAAGATTTCTAAATTTATACTGGTAGATAAAAAGAATGCAAAGTAATGTGCAACTCGGGATTCTAAAATATTTCAAGATCCATGGTTACTTCAAACAAGTGGTGTATTTTATTCTGTTTTCTCTTCAGGGGAAAATAGAGAAACTACCTAAAAACAAATGTAATATTGTTTTTGTTGAAATCCTAGACAAACTATATATCTAGAATTTATTGATACCATAAATTTTGTTTTTATCAACTCAACTTGCAGCACTTAAACATTATGTATTTTCTTGATGAGTTGATGAATAATTTTCCGTATAATGTAGTGGCAACATATTGAATTTTTTCTGCATTTCTTAGGAAATGAGTATTTGACAAGCATAAAATAAATGAGAAGTGAAGTATATCATCTGTATGACATGCATTGGGTCTAATATTTCTCAGAAAGGATATTGCCATATGTTCCACTATTTCATAGGCATTTTGAAGGATTCATATTTGATGATGCTTTTGGGGACAGTAGTATTTCTACTACCCACTTTCAACAAAATGACATCAATGACTCATCATCAAAATGACGCTGCATAGTCATACCTTTAGTTAGATAATTATAATTTAAAACTGATTAGAACTTGAATATAAAGATGTTATAATAAAGACAATTTTAATCATTGCCCATCCTTAAAAAAATCACCAAAGGCAGTAAAACAACAACAAAAAACCAAACAAACAAGTAAAAACAGGAAACAGAAAGCAAAATACTTTGTCTAGAAGGGAGGCTTGTATATATTAAACAAAGAAAGCAAACAAAGAAAGCAAACACTTCTCTGGACGACAGTCCATTAAACTTATCTTCAAATTGTGAAAATTTGAGGCCAAAGCAAACATAAATCTGAGCACTGACACAGACCTTCTTAAACTTCAAACCCAAAGCAGCTGCCTCTAAAACTATGTGGCCCAGGATTTGATTTAAGGGTATTTCTAAAACATTGTGACTCCCATGCATTTAGGCCTTTGCATGGCTTGTTCACCCTATCTAGAAGTCTCCTTTCCCAGGTTGTTTTAGGGTCGGCATGCTTTCTTTAATTTTGCACTTAGATAGGCCTCCTTTGCCACCCTTACTACCATAGCAGACCACTCCACTTCCATCTTTTTCTAGCTTGAAATCCTATTTTGTTTTCTTCTTGGCACTTGTCATTTCTTTGGGATTTGAGATCTTCTTGTCAGTAAGATCCATGCCTTCTGGAACACCATTTGTAAATAAACATTAAACATGACCACCCAAAAGTAATTTATCTTTGACCATCAAATAGAGAAAAATTTTTATTTATTTATTAATGTGTTTTCTTGTTCCTGTCTTCTATTAGAATTTAAACCTGAAGAAGTCAGAAACATTACTATCTCTCCAAACCCAGAAGATTGCCTGACACGTAAGCAACAAGATATTTTTAAATTAATAAATGAATTAATTATTAAGAACATACTATTAAAGGTAAGGTCAGTAGTGGAATAAATAAGGAATGTTACTGTAGTAATTCATTTTGATACCATAGACTGTTGGGAAAATGAAGGTGAAGAGAAACTACACTGATACCATTTCTAATTTTCCACAGTGTAGTTTACTAATCCAGCAAAATTGTGAGAGGTGAGATCAAAAGACTGGGGTGGGAGGATGAGAAGCAGTGAACACCAAATTGCAACACTGAGAACCTGGGACAAAGGGACTTTGTCACATTGATCTTTCATGTAAAGACTGAGGAAGAGATGTTTTAAGAGAAAAGAACTGAAGAGAAAATTGTTGTGGCAAAATCTGAAACAAACATGGCAAAATTTTATATCTTCATGGAGTAGTTTAGTTTATTTAAAATTAATAATAATAAAAAGGAACCAGTTATTGAGTAACACATTAATACAGTAAATAAACAAGCTATCAAAGCAAAAGAAGGCAAAGTACATTAATGATATGTTGAAAATATGTCATAAAAGTATTTAAAGTTAATAGGAAGGATTTCAGTTACATGATTTATCATATTTTCAACAAAATTATAGTGAACATGGCAATATAAAAATAGATTTAAAGTTTAAAAGAGAAAAAATAAAATATACTAGAAGAAGATTAATTCAAAGACATGAAAGGGAAAATTAACTACATGACTAAAATAAAAGACTAGTTAAACTCAATTACAATCATAACAAGAAAATAAACATGATGAAAATTACTGTTGGAGAACATGGTGGACAGAATTGAGAAAAGCATGTAAAACCATACATGGAAAATAAGAAAGATATAAAATTGATTTACAGGGAAAGATAGATATTGATCAAATTATATTTAATATAGAATTAATTGTACTTCCCTAAGGAAAAAAACAGAACAAATGGAGGGCAAACAACTCAAATCTATGGTAGAATATTGAAGACCACATTCTTAAACATGAACAAACTTTTCTTGAAACAAACAAAAATAAGCTAATTAATTGGCAAGGCAGTACATGTCTACAAATGACAAATCAAAATAAAGTACCCAGAAATAGAAAAGCAGTATCGTAGGAACTGGTGATGAAATATAACTGTTGACGACAATTACTTTCAAAAATCATGAGAAATGGGAGATGGAAGGAGATTTAAATGTGTAAGTGTTCAAATTTTTAAATACAGTACATGGTGACAATGGACACTGTAGTTAAAAGCAAAAATATAAAGACTGCAAACATCGAAACGTTTTCATAATCATATTTCTTCTTTATAAAGAGTTTTATGAATTTATTACCTTGTACGATGATGAAACTATCTATAGTTTAGGAGTTAAATAAATTATACTTTTATGTATTTTTCGTATTTAAAATTCAAGAAAACTCTATTTAATGTTTCTCTTTAGAATGGCATGTGTGACATAAACTAGTTTTTCTACATTTTCAGCTTTCTAATATTTAGTCTGTATCTATGCATGGAGTCAAGAATGTAAAGAATTATGTGAACAGTGACTATTTCTGCCTGGTGTTTTGTTTTACTTTCTGCTTTGATCTCTTTGGTATGCCTGTTTTTATATAACAAGATAATACAATAACAAAAAGTTTTAATTATTAAAAATTCACATCTAAATATTACTCCTCTGTCCAATCATTTTGCACATAAGCTCTGATGTTAGTAAAACTAGCATGGGCTGAAATATTTTTTGAACATTTTCATGGAATTATCTCTGATATCAAAGGCATGCCATGATCAGATGATAAATACTTTTGTGATATTATCCCTATGTGGTAATATTGTTGAGCTGTGTCCTACCTGTTTTTTTTTTCTTTAGATCAGAAAATATAGTGTATTTAGATAGTAAGTTGGAGAGAGAGAGAGAGAGAGACCAGGAAACACGGGCCCGGTCATAGCTCAAAGAGCACACGGCCACACCGTAGCTTAGCAAGGCAATGGCCCTACCTGGTTTTCATCATGGTAAATTTGTATACCCATTGACCTATGAAATTATTTTATAGAATTCCAACATCAATTCTAATAGGATATGTTCAAAATCTAATTTAATGAGGAAAAATGTCCAAAATATTTTCTTGAGACAATGGAACTCAATATGAGTGTGTAAAACTTATGGAACAAGAGGCAAAAGATTCTGCACTTGCTTCCTTATATTCAGAGGTGGAGGCTTCCTAATGTGTGAATAAGCAAATTGTTAAAGGCACAATATATGTTTGTTTGTTTGTTTGTTTGTTTGAGTTGGAGTCTCACTCTGTCGCCCAGACTGGAGCGGCCACCGCAGTGGCCGCACTCCACCGGGAGCGGCCACCGCAGCCTCGAGCTGCTGGGCTCTGGCGATCCTTCCACCTCAGCCTTCAAAGTAGCCGGAATTACAGGCATGGGCTACCACGCCAGGCTGATTTTTTGATTTATTGTAGAGATGAGGTCTCGCTGCCCAGGCGGGTCTCAAACCCACCTCATCTCAGCCTCCCAAAGGCGCGGGATTACAGGTTGAGCCACTGAACACGGCTAAGGCACAATATTTGTTAGAAAAACGTACTGATCATTTTGGAATGATTATCAAAACACGTGCTGTTATACTATCAAAGTATTTGAATCTTTATGTGATAAAATACATTTATCTCTCACTAAGGATCTTCAAAAATATTCACACTCCGAAGTTAAACTGATGCCTGTTACAGGATTTAGGTCCAAAAGTGAGGCAGTCTATAAGCTTCTACAACTTTCCTTTATAATCCTCTCCAATCATCATTCCTCATACACAATCTGAGCTCCAAGCAGGTTTGCTCATGTGTTGAACAGAGACTCTCACTGGGCACCTACTCTGTGTCAGGCCCAGGTTTTAGAGAAGTAAAAAGTAAGTAAGATTCAGTACCTGTCCTTGAGGATGTCATAGACTAGTGGGAAAGGCAAACATGCAGCTAATTATAATGCCAATGTGATAAATATTAAAATAAAAATATTAATAAGGTACTGTGGGAGATGTAATAGCAATTAATTCTGCCTGGAGGTGGTAAGAAGAGGACATGACTAGAAATAAAATTGAAAACTCTATAAATTTGGTGTAATGGGGATAATATTGTTAAATCTTCTATTATAGCAAAGACATTTTATATACCTTCACTCTGTCTGACAGGTAAGTAGGTAAAATGAACATCGGCTTTGGAGAAAAATAAGGAAATGGAAAACTGGCTTCTTCTCTCTTTCATGGGAGCAGAAGAAGGAGAAGGAAAATTGGAAGGCAAGGAGATTTGATCTCATTTGATCCACCCCAGTCCAGACCTGATCTACAAGGTTGGAGGGCTGCAAAACATCCAGGATGACATGCAGTTTCCTGAGAACATCAAGTTTGTGGCCTACTTTGAAGGATAACCTTCAGCTTTCTGTCCCTAGGAGAAGCCTGGTGTTTGACTTGGTACTATTTCTCCTGTCACATCAGAGAACCTTATCACAATGCAAGGTAGCAAAACAGATACGTTGAGGGAGATACCTAGGCTCCTCATATTCTATACAGAGTGTAGAGGATCCTATACATTGCCCAGTAATAGGGAGTGAAGGGTTTGAGTGGATGGGCAGAGATCTAGGTTCAGAACACAAAGTACAGAGTTCTGATTGCACAGTTGGCTAGAGGTGTGGGAAAGATTTGATCCCTTATATAAGATAAACTAGCTTTTGCGACCCGCCTGGGCAATTTGGTGAGATCTCATCTCTACAATACATCAAAAATTAGCTGGGCATGGTAGCGCACGCCTCTAGTTCCAGCTACTTGGAAGGCTGAGGCGGAAGGATTACTGGAGCCCAGCAGGTTGAGGCTGCAGTGGCCTGGAGTGGCCACTGCACTCCAGTCTGGG